>NC_048218.1:125396421-125632329 GCF_002007445.2 Ailuropoda melanoleuca | reverse complement strand
ACTGGCATAAGGTGGTATCTCAGTGTGGTTTTGATTTGAATTTCCCTGATGGCTAGTGATTTTGAACATTTTTTCATGTGTCTGTTAGCCATTTGTTTGCCATCACTGGAAAAGTGTCTGTTCATATCTTCTGCCCATTTTATGATTTGTTTATTTGTTTCTCGTGTATTGAGTTTGAGAAGTTCTTTGTAGATCTTGGATACCAGTCCTTTATCTGTGGTGTCCTTTGCAAATATATTCTCCCATTCCGTGGGCTGTCTCTTAGTTTTTTTGACTGTTTCCTTGGCTGTGCAGAAGCTCTTTATCCTGATAAAGTCCCATAAGTTCATTTTATCTTTTATTTCTCTTGCCTTTGGAGATGTGTCGTGAAAAAGGTTGCTCTGGCCGATGTCATAGAAGTTGTTGCCTATGTTCTCCTCTAGAATTTTGATGGATTCCTGTCTCACATTGAGGTCTTTCATCCATTTGGAGTTTATTTTTGTGTATGGTGTGAGAGAGTGGTCAAGTTTCATTCTTTTGCATGTAGCTGTCCAATTTTCCCAGCACCATTTATTGAAGAGACTGTCTTTTTTCCACCGGATGTTTTTTCCTGCTTTATCAAAGATTAGTTGCCCAAAGAGCCGAGGGTCCATTTCTGGGTTCTCTATTCTGTTCCATTGGTCGATGTGTCTGTTTTTGTGCCAGTACCATGCTGTCTTTGTGATCACAGCTTTGTAGTACAGCTCGAAATCCGGCATTGTGATGCCCCCAGCTTTGTTTTTCCTTTTCAACAGTTCCTTGGAGATTCGGGGCCTTTTCTGGTTCCATACAAATTTAAGGACTATTTGTTCCAGTTCTTTGAAAAATGTCCTCGGTATTTTGATCGGGATAGCATTGAAAGTGTAGATTGCTCTGGGTAGTATGGACATTTTAACTATGTTAATTCTTCCAATCCATGAGCATGGAATATTTTTCCATCTTTTTATGTCTTCCTCAATATCTTTCAAAAGTGATCTATAGTTTCTAGGATATAGGTCCTTTACGTCTCTGGTTAAGTTAATTCCAAGGTAACGTATGGTTTTTGGTGTTATTGTAAATGGGATGGATTCCCTAATTTCTCTTTCTTCAGTCTCGTTATTCGTGTATAGAAATGCAACTGATTTCTGGGCATTGATTTTGTATCCTGCCACCTTACTGAATTGTTCTATAACTTCTAATAGTTTGGGAGTGGATTCCTTTGGGTTTTCCATATAGAGTATCATGTCATCTGCAAAGAGAGACAGTTTGACTTCTTCTTTGCCGATTTGGATACCTTTGATCCCTTTTTGTCTTCTGATTGCTGTTGCAAGGACTTCTAGTACTATGTTGAATAATAGTGGCGAGAGTGGGCATCCTTGTCGTGTTCCTGATCTTAAGGGAAAGGCTTCCAGCTTTTCCCCATTGAGAATAATGCTTGCAGTAGGCTTTTCATAGATGGCTTTTATGAGATTGAGAAATGTACCCTCTATTCCTACACTCTGAAGGGTTTTAATCAGGAAAGGATGCTGTATTTTGTCAAATGCTTTTTCTGCATCAATTGAGAGGATCATATGGTTCTTGAGTCTTTTCTTGTTGATATGATGTATCACATTGATTGATTTGCGAGTGTTGAACCATGCTTGCATCCCAGGTATGAATCCCACTTGGTCATGATGGATAATCCTTTTAATGTACTGTTGGATTCTATTAGCAAGGATCTTGTTGAGGATTTTGGCATCCATATTCATTAGAGAAATCGGTCTGTAATTCTCCTTTTTGAGGGGGTCTTTGCCTGGTTTGGGGATCAAGGTAATATTAGCCTCATAGAATGAGTTTGGTAGCTTTCCTTCTGTTTCTATTTTTTGAAATAGCTTTAGGAGAATAGGTATTATTTCTTCTTTGAATGTTTGGTAGAATTCCCCAGGAAAACCGTCTGGGCCTGGAGTTTTATTATTTGGAAGGTTGTTTATCACTGACTCAATTTCTTCATAGTTAATTGGCCTATTTAAGAAATCTATTTCTTCCTGTTTCAGTCTTGGTAGTTTATAGGTTTCCAGGAAGGCCTCCATCTCTTCCAGATTGTTTAGTTTTTTGGCATATAGCTGTTGATAAAAGTTTCTAATAATCCTTGCAATTTCAATGGTGCTGGTCGTGACCTCTCCCTTTTCAGTCATAATTTTAATAATCTCAGTCCTTTCTCTTTGTTTTTGGACAAGTTTTGCCAGTGGTCTATCAATTTTATGGATTCTCTCAAAGAACCAGCTTCTAGTCCTGTTGATCTGCTCTACTGTGGTTCTGGTCTCTAATTCATTGATTTCTGCTCTAATCTTGGTCAACTCCTTCCTTGTCAGTGGGTTAGGCCTGTCCCTCTGTTGCTGTTCCAGTTTCTTGAGGTGAGAATATAGAAACTGCATTTTAGATTTTTCTATTCTTTTGAGTGAGGCTTGGATGGCTATGTATTTCCCCCTTAGGACTGCCTTTGCAGTATCCCATAGGTTTTGGACCGTTGTGTATTCATTCTCGTTGGTCTCCATAAATTGTTTAATTTGTTTTTTGATTTCCTGGTTTATCGAGTCATTCTTGAGCAGGATGGTTCTTAGCCTCCAAGTGTTTGAGTTTCTTCCAGGTTTTTCCTTGTGGTTGAGTTCCAATTTCAGAGCGTTGTGGTCTGAGAATATGCAGGGGATAATTTCAATCTTTTGGTATTGGCTGAGACCTGTTTTGTGTCCCAGAGCATGATCTATTCTTGAGAATGTTCCATGGGCATTTGAATAGAATGAGTATTCTTTGGTTCTGGGGTGTAGTGTTCTATATATATCTATGAGGTCCAACTCGTCGAGTATGGCATTCAAAGCCTTTGATTCTTTGCTTAGTTTTTGCCAGGGTGTTCTGTCTATTTCTGATAGTGGGGTGTTGAGGTCCCCTACTATTACTGTGTTCTTATCTATATGTCTCTTTATTTTGGTTAAGAGTTGGCTTGTGTATCTTGCTGCTCCCCTGTTGGGGGCATATATATTAATAATTGTCATATCCACTTGTTGAATACTTCCTTTAAGAATAATATAGTGCCCTTCTGTATCTCTCTCTATGGCCTCTAGTTTAAAATCCAGTCTATCTGATATGAGAATTGCTACTCCAGCTTTCTTTTGAGGTCCATTTGCGTGGAAGATGGTACTCCATCCCCTTACTCTAAGTCTGAATGCATCTTTGGGTTCAAAATGAGTCTCTTGTAGACAGCAAATGGATGGGTCATGTCTTTTTATCCAATCTGCAACCCTGTGGCGTTTTATGGGAGAGTTTAAGCCATTTAGATTGATAGAGATTATTGACAGATATGATTTTAATGATGCCATTTCTCTTTAAAGTCTTTGTATCGGTTGTGACTTGCTGCTCTGTATCACTCTTGGGGCCTTTTTACCTTTATAGAGCCCCCCTTAATATCTCCTGTAGGGCTGGTTTCGTGGTTACGAAATTGGTTAATGATTGGCGATTTTGGAACGTCTTTATTTCTCCATCAATTCTGAATGACAGCTTTGCTGGATAAAGGATCCTTGGCTGCATGTTTTTCTCTGAAAGAGCTTTAAAAATGCCCCCCCAAGCCTTTCTCTCATTCCAGGTCTCTGTAGACAGGTCTGACGTAATCCTGATACCTTTGCCTTGGTACGTGAGAAATTTCTTTGCCCTGGCCGCTTTCAATACTGTATCCTTGGATCTAATATTTGCGAATTGCACTATGACATGACGTGGCGTAGGTTTGTCATGGTTGAGCTTGGGAGGGGTCCTCTCTGCCTCTTGGACATGAATGTTTGTTTCCCTCGCTAGATTAGGGAAGTTTTCAGCTACAATTTGTTCAAATATCTCTTCTAGACCTCTGTTTTTCTCCACCCCCTTGGGGATGCTGATGATTCTGATACTGGAATGTTTCATTGAGTCAGTAACCTCCCGTAACCTACATTCCTGTGCATGGATTTTTTTGAGCCCAGATTCTATTTTAGTTTTTTCTTCTACTAACCTATCCTCCAATTTGCTGATTCGTTCTTTTGCCTCATTGACCCTGGCCGTCAGAGCCTCTAGTTTTGACTGCATTTGGCTCATAGAATTTTTAATTTCTGCCAGATTCGCTCTCATTTCCACCCTTAGAGATTCTATATTCTCATTAACAGTTTTGTTAATGCTTTTTTCAAGTCTGCACATCATCTTGACCATTGTTACTCTGAATTCCATTCTGATAATTTGGTTACATCTATATCCATTAGTTCTGTGGCAGAGGCCACAGACTCATTGTCTTTTCTTTGCTGGGGGGGACTTCTCCTTCTCGTCATTCTGATGAGGAGAGGTTGCAGGGTTGTCCAGAGCCCAAATTATTGACCAGGACCCAGACTGTGCACCCTTGTTTTATAGGGATCTTAGGGATGTGGGCTTCTTGATTTTTCAGCCTGCCTTCTGGGGGAGGGGCCTGCCGCGCCAATACTCAGGCAACCCTGTTTGGGTAGAGTCTCCGTGTCCCCTGCGAGGGGGGATGGGGATGGGCACACTGTGAGCCGGTATTTCCAGGCTTTTGTTCTCTGGCGGCTTTCCCTGGCGGTTTGCTGTGCCTCTTCTGAGAGTCAGAGCAGCAGCTGCCGAATTTCAGCCTCTGTCTCAGAACAAAGGGATCGCGGATCCTTTTCCACTGATATTTTGGCCGCTTTAACTCTGTTACTGTTGGTGCTGCTCAACCCTGCAGTGTCCCGGGATGTGCACCCCACACCCTGCGTCCCAGCCCTCACTTCCAGGGCCGGCGCGTCTCTGTCCTTTGTGTTTCTAACACCGCCAGCCGCCAGCGCCCCCGCACGCTCCCGGAGCTCCCGGTCTCAGTCTGGATCCAGTGAGCACACTGGAGCTCCGGATTCCATGAGATGCCTGGTGGCGCGCGCTCCCGGCTCACAGTCTCAGTCTGCTCTCTCGCGGGTGCCGTCCGAGTCTGCCCGCTCCCCCTGTGCAGGTGGCTACCGCTTCCCGGCACCTGAATGCGGCGGTCCCTCCCCATTCCGTTTATCTCCGATATCTCTGCGCGGTTTCATGGCTCCCTGCTTTGTACCTCAATACTCAGCGCTGGAGATGTTCTTTTGTAGAGATCCAGATGTATCTTCCTGCGTCTCAGGCTGATTCCGTGGATGTTCAGGCTTGTCTGGTACCTATCCAGCTCGACTCAGGAAACCGGCTGAAAAAGGGGTCCCCCACTCCTCCGCCATCTTAACTCCTCCCCCAATCCCACTTCTGTGATATTCTTGCCCCCAGTTCACTATATAAATTTAATACTTAGAAACATCAGACAAATCCAAACTGAGGAACATTCTACAAAATAACTGGCCGATACTCTACAGATGCTTCAAGATCAAAGTTGTTCTCAACCTTGGCTGCTCGTTGGGATCATCTGGGGAGTTAAAAAATTTCCTGAAGCCTAAAAGCCTAGAGAGACTGACTGCACTGAAGAAATGGAAATTCAAGAGGCTAGAAGGTGAGGGTGAAGAATGAAATACAATGAAGGTATTTTCAAGGTATCATTTGGAGATATCAAACGAAGGGATGATCTTCCTTTCATTTGTCAACTCCTTTTGAGCGCCTATTATGACTAGGTGCTCTTCAAAATCTTGAGGACACAGCAGTGAGCAAAACAAGCTTCTTGCTTTCATGGGCTCACCTTCTAGATGGGGAGATGGAAGATTAAACATAAATTAAATATTTACCATATATATAATTTGAAACTGGGCTAAGAACCACAAAGAAAAATAAAACCAGGTAATGGAATAGACAATGATGGAAGTAAGGGTGGTGAAGGCCTCTTGGAAATGGTCATATCTGAATGAAGGGAAGGCAGTAAGAATGTTCCAGACCAAGGGCATAGCAAGTGAGATAGGAAGATGTTTGGGCAGCGGGAAGGATGGTGAGGCCAGTGTGCCTAATGTGGAGTGATGAGATAGCAGAGTGGTGGAAAATTTCTGAGATATCATTGCAGGGCCCTGTGGCCTGAGATAAGGAATTTGAATTTGAATTTTATTTCAAGTACAATAGGAAACTATGAGAAGGTTTAAATGGGGGGATAAAATTATTTGATATACATTTTAAAAACTTCTCTGGAACCTGGGTGAAAAATGGACTGGAGATACCAGAGCAGGGATTGGGAGGCTGTGGTTTAGGTAAGAGATGAAGGTGGAGGCAGAAGAAGTAATTAGATTTGGGGTACATTTGGAAGGCAGTGTGCATAAAAATCGTTGCTACATTAGATTCAGGATATGAGGGAAAGTCACATATGACTCCCAGGTTTTAGCCTCAGCAATAGGGGGGATGGTGGTATCAGCAATGAAGATGGGACGACCCAATGTTACTTTGTCTGGAGGGGCTCATTTATTTGTGGCAAGAGAACAAACAGTACAAACAAAGGGACGCCCCTGAGCCACCCCCAGCTGAGTCTGTATTATTCCCTTCTAACGCATCTCCCCCTTTCTCTTGCTCTGGTGAGATGCTAGTCCCTTGGTCTTCGGTAAGAGCCTGGACTGAGCTGGCCAGACCTGAATGGAGAGAAGGCTTATGAGTAGGAGAGCTAAGGGACTATGAGACCAGTTCCAGTTCCTCTTCCCAGAGGACTCAATGCAGTGACTGACTGGCATTTCCTTTTTTCCAAGACATCGTGACCAACAAATGGTGAAGAATAAGTGCATAGGAACTAAGATTAAGCCAATGATCAAATAACACTTCCAAATAAAACTCAGACATATTTTGTGCTATGCATAATTACTGTGCAACATGGTAGATTGGCAGACATTTTGTAAATTTCTGTAGTTAGAATTGCTTTCATATGGTCACGTTGACCAATATAGAATCACTTCTGGTCTGAGATGCCCAGGAAAACCTCTGAATCCCAGGCGAAGTTCCCTCTTTAGGGAAGTAGACAAGAGGAGCCCTAGAGTGCATAGTACTCTTTCTTCTCCCTTGTCTTTCTTCTGGTGGTAGGGAGTACTTAAAAGAGGGGCAATTTCAGAGAATTGGGGTGATCTAGAGAGAGAAAAGGGAAGCAGAACAGACTCATGATAAATGTATTATTCTTTGTTAAGCACCCCCTAAGCACGAGGCAGTAGACTAGCTGCTTTGCATGTATGTTGTCTGGTAATGACAGCGACCTTTCAAAGAGGATACTACTACCTATCTTATGTATAAGGAAGCTGAGGCTTAGACAAAACCAGCATTATTTCCTAAAGGCAATTGAACTGCAGATAAAGTACTCATGACCTCACACCAGGCAATCCTGAGCCATCCAGAATGGGACAAAGAATCCAGTGGCATTAGAATGATCCTGCAGGGGAAGCATGACAGATGGCTTTCTCTCTCAAAGATGACATACACACACAACTGGTCACACAGGACTTTTATGTGGGGGATCCTGTGCACCCAGAATCTGCTCATCTCCTTTCTAAACTCTCCTACTTCTGGAGAGATCAATACTAGTTCTTTCTCCTCTTCAATGGGGTCTATGGTTTGCTGAGTCTGAGAGTCCACAACCTGTGTACCCCTTACGTCCCTCATTCAAAGTTCTGGAAAGACCATCTACACAGAGAAGAAAGACCATCTATACCGAGAAAACACTGATCTTTAAGGAGAGAAAGAGAGTACTTAGGAGTAAGCAGGGATAGCCATCCCTTCAGAGCATGTGAAGAATTCCCACGATGCCAAGCACTGGTTGGCTTCTGTGGATGAAGGCCATGGCTGAGCCCCAGCAAAGGGTGCTGGGAAATCTCTCTGACCAGCCTTCAGTGCTGCTATATCAAGAGCAGAGCTGGGAGGTTTAAGCACTGAGTTTTACAGTCATTTAAAGGAAACCCGATGGAGGAGCAGTTTTTACCACACATGAAGAAGACTAGAATTTTTCCATCATGGAGAAGAGGATTCAAGGAATTAAAAAATGATATTCTGTGGGATGAAACTAAAGTAGAAGGGATTTTGCACCATCATCCCCTGGAGTTGGGTAGTGCTAGATGATAGAAACCCAAATCCAAACCTCAGGCTGGTTGAAGGAGAGTCCAAGAACATCTGGGCTTTTGCTCCAATTTGGGCCTCCTTATTGTGTCTTGAATTCTGTTCTCCAAAAAGACAAGGTGATGTCCTAAGTCCCAGTTTCTGTGAATGTGATCTTATTTGGAAATAGGGTCTGTGTAGATGCAATCAAGTTAAACTGAGGTCATACTGGATTAGGGTTGGCCCTAATCCAGTGACTGATTCTTCTAAGAAACGGGAAATTTGGGCATAGGGACACCGAAGGGGAGCACCATGTGATGACAGAGGCAGGTGCAGCTGCAAGCCAAAGAATGCCAAGGGTCTGCCAGCAACCACAAGAGGCTAAAGAGAGACATGGAACTGATTCTTTCTTCAGAAAGAACAAATCTTGATGAAACTTTGATTTTAGACTTCCAACTTCCAGAACCGTGAAAGAATAATTTCAGTTGTTTTAAGCCACATAGAATGTGGACATTTGTTGGGAAAGCCCTAGGAGACTAATTCACTCCTGCTATATCCAACAAGTGGTGGGTGTGGTAGGAGACCCCTGCTGGGGAGAAGTGTCTGCACTGGATTAATGAGGCTGTGGGTAGGATGGAAGAGAGAACAAGAGATTCCTATGTGATGCCATAAGGAACATAACAAGTGATGAGGGGACCTCGTAAGTGGAGAGCCTCGGAAGTTAGTAGTTTGTGTGAGAACAAAGATGTTTGCAAATATTTTTTCCACTCTGTAGGTTGCCTTTTCTCTCTTGTTTCCTTTGCTGAGCAGAAGCTTTTCAGTCTGATGTAGTCCCACTTATCTATTTTTGTTTTTTTGTTGCTTGTGCTTTTGGTGTCTTATCCAAGAAATTATTGCCAAGACCAATGTCAAAGCGCTTTTCCTTTATGTTTTCTCCTAGGAGTTCTACAACTTCAGGTTTTACATTTAAGTCTTTAATACATTTTGGGTTGATATTTGTGTATGGTGTGAGATAAGGGTCCAATTTTTTAAATTATGATATGTTAGTCACCATACAGTACATCATTAGTTTTTGATGAAGTGTTCCATGATTCATTGTTTGCGTATAACACCCAGTGCTCCATGCAATACGTGCCCTCCTTCATACCCATCCTGGCCTAACCCGTCCCCTCACCACCTTCCTTCTAAAACCATCAGTTTGTTTCTCAGGTCCATAGTCTCTCATGGTTTGTCTCCCTCTCTGTTTCCCGCCCCCCCCCCGACCGCTTCATTTTTCCCTTCCTTCTCCTAATGTCCTCCTTACTATTCCTTATGTTCCACAAATAAGTGAAACCATATGATAATTGTCTTTCTCTGATTGACTTATTTCACTTAGCATAATCTCCTCCAGTTCCATCCATGTTGATGCAGATGTTGGGTAATCATCCTTTCTGATGGCTGAGTAATATTCCATTGTATATATGGACCACATCTTCTTTATGCATTCATCTGCTGAAGGGCATCTCGGGTCCTTCCACAGTTTGGTTATTGTGGACGTTGCTGCTATGACATTGGGGTGCATATGGCCCTTCTTTTCACTACGTCTGTATCGTTGGGGTAAATACCCAGTAGTGCAATTGCTGGGTCATGGGGTAGCTCTATTTTTTTTTTTTTTAAATCTTAGCTCCTTCAGAAACAACCGCAAGGGCTTACACTTCTTTTTTTTTTTTTAAGATTTTATTTATTTATTCGACAGAGATAGAGACAGCCAGCGAGAGAGGGAACACAAGCAGGGGGAGAGGGAGAGGAAGGAGCAGGCTCCTAGCAGAGGAGCCTGATGTGGGGCTCGATCCCATAACGCCAGGATCACGCCCTGAGCTGAAGGCAGACGCTTAACCGCTGTGCCACCCAGGCGCCCCTATTTTTAACTTTTTGAGGGACATCCACACTGTTTTCCAAAGTGGCTGTACCAACTTGCATTCCCACCAATAGTGTAAGAGGTTCTCCTTTCTCCACATCCTCTCCAACATTTGCTGCTTCTTGACTTGTCAATGGCAAAAATTGATAAGGGTCCAATTTTATTCTTTTGCATGTGAATATCAGTTTCCCCAACACCATTCTGGGTATCCATCCAAAAGAACTGAAATCAAGATCTCAAAGAGATATTTGCACTCCCTTATTCATTACAACATTATTCTCCATAGACAAAATGTAGAAACAACCTAAATTCAGCAATGAATAAATGGATTAAATGTCCATTAATGAATAAATGGATAAAAAATGTAGCATATACAGAAAATGGAATATTATTCAGCATTAAAAAGGAAGGAAATTCTGCCATAGGCAGCATCATTATAAGCCTTGAGGATGTTTTATTAGGTAAAATAAGTCAGTCACAGAAGAACAAATACTGCATGATACCACCTATATGAGGTATAAAAAACAGTCAAAGAGAAGCAGAGAGTAGAATTATGGTTGCCAGGATTTGAGGGGAGTGGAAAATGGGCAGTTGCTACTCAACCAGCATAAAGTGTCAGTTATGCAAGATGATTAAGTTCTGGAGATATTCAAACGACACTGTGCCTATAGTTAACACTGCATTGTATGCTTGAAATTTTTGTTTAGAGGGTAGACCTCATGTTGTTTTCTTACTGCAATAAAAAGGGAACAATTTTTTTAAGAGGTGATATGGGGCATCCAGTCAGCAGGGGGAGAGAGTTGTGCTCCCCAAGAGCAATCATTATTTATTGCTAAAATCAAAACAATCAACCAAAAACTAGACCAGTTATTGAAATTTCAGCAAAGGGTACAGGAGGACAGCAACTGAAGTCCAAACACTAAGAAACATGAACTGCACTTCAGTATGATCTCAGTGGTCCAGAGAAGGATCAAGAGAGAACAAGAAGCTCTTTACCCCTGTCACCTTGAACACCCACAAGTTCCTTCTGTGCCCACGTGCCATCTGGGGAGGAGAGAAAAGCCCTGACGGACTGAGCAATTACCCAAATGGGATTAAATTTACCTGAAGTAGATTCTAAAGCTAAAGAGATTGAGTTACCACAAATGGACGAGCTTTAACCATCCCACCATCACCGCTGGCCAGCACCAGGACAAGGTTCCAGAGCAAGATGAGATACATTCATTCTTTTAACTCACATGTGTTGATTGGCTACTAGGAGTCCTCAGAATTCTAGATCGGTTACAGAAAATACAGTTACTTTTCATATGTGAATTGTAGTACATACATATAAACCCTGCTACACCTAGTAAGCCAATCCAGACTTACCTCCTTCCCATCCTTGAGGGAGGGATTGGCCTAGGCTGGTGGTCAGGGGACACCAAGTGAGGGAGTATTCTTTTGGTATATATCTCTTGAACACTTGCCCTGTGTGAGACACCATGGTAAGGAGAGTGAAGAGGAAGACAACACAATACGGGAAAGAGTGAGGCAGGACTGTGTTAGGAGAAGTATCTTCCTTCCCCCATCCCCTACCTTTGCAAAAAGCAAATCTCAACCTAGTACAAGGAGAATGGAAGACCTAGACTAGAAGCTTGGGGCCAACATTTTGATGGTTCTAAAAAAAAGACCCAAATTAATCAGGCTAGAAGTTCCCTCCATGCTCTCCCTAGAGTCCCTGGATCCTTAGGGGATTTTAGGATGGGCTGCAAAGGAGAAAGGAAAGGACAAAGTTAATTCTAAGACACACAAAATAGAAGGAAACATTCCTTGCCCAACCCTTTCCTGGAAGCATGTTGACAAGACTGAAATCATCCTCGAGTTGGCAATAATGCAAGACAGCCTAACTGAGGCCAAGTAGGCTATCAGAACCATTTGTACAGCTAAGAAAAATAGAACACTGGCAAAGTCCAGCTCAAAAGCAGTAAATATTTACCCAATTCATAATCAAGCAAACATGGCATGGGACAAGAACCAAAGAAAATTCTTAAATGAGTTTTTAGCACCCTAAAGTAAACCTGATGACATTCTTTTATAACAAACTATTTTATTCAAATTCTTAATCAAAGATTTTGCTTAAAGGGAAATGGCTATTTCATTACAAGGATAGGATATGATGTTTTGGCTTGCTTAGAAAAACCTGTTCTTCATTTTATATGGTAAATACAGATTGTGCCAAATGCTAATATAAGCATTCCATATATATCAAGCAAAGGCATGAGATATGTAATTTTTTTTTTACTATACTGACAGCTATATTGTGGAAAAAATATGAGCTAATATTTCAAAACCTTGTTTCATCAACCACAAATCTGATGGGGATTAAAATAAGTGAAATAAGAATAAGCAATGATAACATTAAATATTCTGGGGGAAGGAAGGGCTAGGTTATGACTGGCCATTTCCTGAATTCCTGCTTTGGCAAACGTATAGTATAACCCAGAGATGACCTTGACTTTCATTTCTACAAAAACTGTAACAAAAGAAAAGGAGATTTATTCCAAGAATCTTACCTCAAACAGACAAATTTATAGTAAGCAATGACGACCACACTGTTAAGAAGATTGTTAATGATGAAAGAAAGCTGGCATCTTTAAATTCTGATGGACAGGGTTTAGGTAAAAATAAGATGTTCTGGACCTGGTCAAATTCTAGACAGGTATAGGCTTTCTCAGATTAACTGGATTTTTTATTTTATGAAAAATTGGCTCTGATCATTAGGAAGAGGGATTAAATTTATTTGATGTCGACCTAGAGGTCAGAATAGGATCCAAAGTTTCAATAATGAAGGAACTGAGCCAATTAGGTTGTCCCACAATGCAGAAGGTGGCTCTCTAATTTAGTCACCTCCTGGTTCCTTAAAATACTCAGATGTATAAAATCACGTAAGATTTTGAAATCAGAAAGATGGCCATACAAATCTGTGGCAAAGCTTTGATCATTTCTCAAAAATAGCATCTTCCCTCCGGAAGACTGGGTGATCATTAGTGTGAAGCAGGTCGTCAAAGTGACATGGACATTACTGGCAGGTAACTGCACAGAACCTGATCATTCAGATGGGTCAGATTTTGCCTTTTCTTCTTAGACAGTACGTTAAGAGCTTCTATTACGGTGGTGGGATTGTGATCCCACCCTTTCTGTTCATGGAGAAAAACAGCTCTGCATGATGCATTTTCCTGGTTTTGAACTCTCTAGCTAATGATCACAGTAGAGGCCGGTTGTCTTGTTAGTGTCTGTGTCAAGTTTTATTCCCTGATAAAAGGATTCTGTAAGGTCACTGCTTCCTAGGAAAAAGCTGCAGGATGAGCCATCAAAGAGAACATAAGATATTTGTCGCCAAGCTAACTCCCTCCTTCACTGAACACAGCCCCTCTTCTTCATCTCAGCTCCAAGGGCTCTCTCTGAGAAGAAACAAGAATTTTGTGGGTGGACCAGTAGGAGGCTTGTCCTGGGATCTGAAGGAAATAAAGGCATCTTCTAGCTTTTGGAAAAACCAGGTACAATACAGAAAAGGCTTCTACCATCAGAGAAAGGGGTGCTTTAAAGGTTAGACCCAAAGCAAGCTGGAAAATGATTCTTACAGTATATCTTTAAGTAAATAATAATAATAATAATGCTACATATTTTCTACAGATTCAAATATTTTTAGTAAATGCAAAGAAACATTTTGGAAGGATTTATGCTGTGTTGATGCTAGATTACTCAAAGTGGTTACATTCGGGAAGAGACTGGCATTGGAGAGATCGTCAAAGAGGACCTAAACTACTTTGTATTGTTTTAACTTGTAGAAGGAAATAATATTCATGCATTACTTATATAATTAAAAATCAACTTAAAGAATGTACACATGAGGGGGGTGGGGGATTGGGATAGGCCGGTGATGGGTAGTAAGGAGGGCACACACTGCATGGTGCACTGGGTGTTACATGCAAATAATGAATCATGGAACACTATATCAGAAACTAAGGATATACTGTATGGTGACTAACATAATAAAAAATTATTATAAAAAAATAAAGAATGCACACACATACGCATGTACACATCATATACTTGTACATACATAAAATATCTCTGAAAAAAATTTTAAGAAGTTGATAAGGGATGCCTGGGTGGCTCACTTTGGCTCAGCATGATCCTGGGGTCCTGGGATCGAGACCCCATTGGGCTCCTTGCTCAGCAGGGAGCCTGTTTCTCCCTCTGCCTGCTGTTCCCCCTGCTTGTGCTCTCTAATTTTCTCTCACAATGAATAAATGGATAAAATCTTTTAAAAAAAGAAGGTGATAAGAGTTTCTGATTCTGGGAAGGAAAACCAATTGGCTGGGAAGCAGGGCTTGGAATGGAGACATACTTTTGACTACAAGGCCTTTTGTATGTTATGAATTTTGCACCATATGCATGTATTAGATAAAACAAATCAATAAATCATTCAACATAAGTGAATACTTTGAAAAGATAATTTTAAACATTAACAATAGTGAAATCAGAAATGAACTAAAATACTGTTTAAAGATTTGATGCATAGTTTAGAATAATGCAGGACTGAGCTTTGCAGAAGAGTAGAACTTGGTTAGGGAAAGAGGGAGATCCACTGTCAGGCTGTTGGTGCTACGATAGGTCAGAGGCTAATGGCATCTGAAGGTACAAATCCAGGGGCAGAATCCTTTAAGCCAGATGCAAAAAATACTTAGTATGCATACCAACCCTGAATTGCTGGAAGGAAGGAAGGAAGGAAGGAAGGAAGGAAGGAAGGAAGGAAGGAAGGAAGAAAGAAAGAAAGAAAAGAAAGAAAGGAAGGAAGGAAGGAAGAAAAAAAGAAAGAAAGAAGTGAAATGCGAAAGGAAAGAAAGAAAGAAAGAAAAAAAGAGACAGGGAGACAGACACACTTAGAGGGAGGGAGGGCAACTTAGTTTTTTTAAAATCCCTGATGGTAAATGCTGTTTCTGCATTTTCTCATTTTAATTTTTAAAAATTGCCTGTTAATTATTAAGGGATCCGTTAGCACCTAAGTCACAATAGCTGGAGATTATACACAAAGAGACTCCTGGTCTGACAACTCCAAGTGTATGTGCTGGAAAAGCTTGTGGACCAGAGATAGGTAAGAAGTGAAATAAATAAAAAAATAAATAAATAAATGCCAACAATGGAAGTGGGATGGTGACGAAAGGTGGCTACAAGTGGAATTCTGCAAGAGATTTGAATTCCCAAGTCCTAATCAACAGCTATTCACTTGCCTGGGTAGCAGGCCATTTTACCCAAGGCTGGAGAGAAGCAAATAAAGGATGAAGGCAAAGGCATCTGGCTTTCCTAAGTAGTGGTGTAATCGCCATTCCCTTAAACAACATCCTTCTAAACCTGACAGCAAAAGTAAAAGGGTGGGGGACTTGTGGTTAACCGCAGATTTCATTCTCCAGGAGCCCACTTAGTTTCAGGGAAAGAAGTGGACCTCACCACCTATATATGGCAGGAATTCTCAGTAGAGGTCAGGGTTCTTAGAAATATGGATACTTCTCACAGATCTTCAAATTGAAAGTTATCTACTAGGCTGTACCATCTTGGAATGGCTTGCTAGACACCTTTGTCAGTTGGGTTAAATTGTGGCAAAATAACAATATGACGCTATAAACTTGCACTGACATCCTCAGCTAGGCTGGGAGATATGGTGGGAAGAGGGTTTCTGCCAGTCCATATGCCTAATGGCACACCATCATCTCTATACTCTCCTGCTTTGATGGATGGTCTTCATTTAGTATCACAGAGAATTTCTTGATATTTTCTTAGCCCCCGACCTTGTATTTAATATTTAATCCTATCTCCTTTCCTGCCATCAACTTAGACGATTTCCAGAATTTATGAGTTACTTACATGTAGAACAATGTAAATCACTTTCTACTTTTCAATAACTTCACACAACATTCATGCTCCAATTCACTGTCATTGGAACCAAGAAAATATTGTGGGTGTCAAGAATGAAGAGTTAGATGAGAGAGGATGTTCTCCCAAACCTCTCCACCTTCGTTAACATCTGAAGTGTCCATTACAAATGAGTTTCTTATGTTTTGTCAATAAACTGAGAAATATTCCCCAGTTTTGCAACCTGCTCTAATTTTTCCAATGATTCACAATCCTGAGAGGAGGGATAGGATTTGTTCAAGAAAAGAATCATTTACTTAACAGAGGGAAGCTCTGAACTGACCACAGGTTTAAGAAACAGCAAATAAGCAGGCAGGCAGCTCTGGAGTCTTCCCTTTACCAGAGACACAGTGGTAATTCCAGTCTATGCCTAGAATTCAGAAAAATGCCCAAAACATGCAGCTCGATGGCATGTTATCATGTGGCCTGAAAACGAAGAATGGATTTTGCCAATTTCTGGCCTGTAGAAGCAGGTGTGTTTAGGATTATGAATTTGGCTTAAAGTTACTTTCATCGAAAGCTTTTGATTGATTTATTAAATCTGAAGTTTTAAAATGAGAGGTATAGCAAGGATTGGAACTCATGTTGACTTGGCTCTACACCCTGTAGACTGACCTGTATCATATGGTTTCTCAAGCTGCATTACACTCAGGAGGAGTGTAATAGTTTATAGTTTATAGTATGCCTTTTTAGACACTTAAAAGTACAAAGTACCTTTAGCATGCTGGAACAAGACACATTCCCTACAAAAGCCCACTAGAGAAGACCAAAGACAAAGGTGGTTGAGCTCTAAACACAGTATATGTTTTTCAGGATATAGGGAGGGACAAGTTTAAAAGGGCAGAACCACAAGTCTGTTCTGTTTCCTTTTTATTTTTTGTTTTATTTTTTCAGAAGTTAATCTTGTTTACATACACCACTTAGACCCGTGGTTTTGCTACTTCTTTCCCTTTTCATCTGGGCTAGAGACGAAAGTGCTTCCGGAAAGACTGCTTCGCCCCTTGAAGTTTTATTCTTGATATAATTATAGGCTTAATTCCAACTGCAGATCTGCCATGGACAACACCAGCTTTCCAATACACCTGGGAATAAAAGCCTGCTTTCAAAGCATAACACTTTTCTCTCATCTCAGTTCCAAAAAAGTCATTCAGGGAACATATATCCTGAGGCTAGAAAAGGATGCTCCTTTTTCTTTCTTTTCACAGGGGGCAGAGATGATTAATCCAAGGTCAAGTTGGAGACATTTGGGTTTAATAATTTTTTAAAATAACCCTTTATTTACCAAGGCTATGTAGACAGGAAAGAAAAAAAGACTAAATATTCTCCTCACATCTCTGCCAATTCTATGGCAAAACAAAGCTGGTGAAGTCAATTTAATTTCATGTAAAAGGAGAGTAAAACCGTTAGTTTTTGTATAAGATACCAGGTTGCTGAGAGTACCTCAAGGCTGATAGTCATCCAAAATTATGGAGACCAGATGAAAGTACAACATCTTTAAAGCATTTTTTAAAAGAAAATTATTTATTTATTAGAGAGAGAGAGCGAGCGAGGGAGCGAGCTCGAGTGGGGGGAGGGGCAGAGGGAGAAGCAGGCTCCCGGCTCCCAGGACCTCAAGATCATGACCTGACAAAAGCAGATGCTGAACTGACTGAGCCATCCAGGTGCTCTGAAAGCGTAACATCTTTAAGGGCTGGAAAGAAACACACACACAAGACTTGAAAACCCAGAATTCTACAGTCAATGAAAATAGTCTCCAATATTGGAGATAAATTAAAGAAATTTTCAAATAAAACAAAAATAAGGGAATTAGTTTCAAGCAGAGTGCATTACAAGAAATACTAAAGAAAGTACTTCAGGCTGGAGGAAAATGATGTCAGAGAAATCTCAGAGCCCAAGAAAAGAATGAAGAACATCAAAAATAGTAGCTATCTGGATAAATGATTTTACCTTCTTCCTCTTAATAGCTTTATTATACATATATCTATTTAAAACAAAAAATGTGTGGAATTAAAATATGTAGAAGTAATACATATAATAGCTATGGCATAAAGATATGGGATGGAAATAGATGGACCAGACCAGTATGACTGCAGGATTTCCATACATATTACATGAAGTAGTGCTATATTATTAGTTGACTATAAAAAGTTGAAGATGTACATTATAATTTCTACAGCAATCATTAAAAACATGTAATACAGAGAAGTATGGCAAAAAGCCCGTCAGAAAATCCAAATAAAGTTCAGAAATCATTATAAAAATCCAAAAAATAAAGGAAAGAGAGAATAGAAGAACAGAAAACAGAAGAGACAGAAAACAAATAATAAAATGATAGACTCAAACTCAACCATATTAATACTCGTGTTAAATGATAATGGACTAAACTCTCCAACTATAAGGAAGAAAATGTCAGAATGGGTAAAAACGCATGACTCAACTATATGCTGTCACTAAGAGATGACTTTTAAATATAAAGACCCATACAGGCTGAGACTAAACGAATGGGAAAAGACAAACCATGCAAAGAGTAAGCATAAAGATACTGCATTGTATGTATCTATACAGTGTGTCATTCAAAGCGAGATCTTGTTTCTTTGTTGATCTTCTGCTTAGATGATCTGTCTATTGCTGAGAGTGGAGTGTTGAGGTCCCCTACTATTAAAGTATTATTATCAATGTTTCTTTATTTTGGTTAACAGTTGGCTTATGTAGTTGGCTACTCCCATGTCGGGGGCACAGATCTTTACAATTGTTAGACCTTCTTGTTGGATAGACCCTTTAAGAATGATATAGTGTCCTTCTGTATCTCTAACCACAGTCTTTAGCTTAAAATCTAATTTGTCTGATATGAGAATTGCTACCCCAGCTTTCTTTTGAGGTCTGCTGGCGTGAAAAATGGTTCTCCATCCCCTCACTTTCAGTCTGGATGTATTTAGGTTCAAAATGAGTCTCTTGTAGACAGCAAATGGATGGGTCATGTCTTTTTATCCAATCTGCAACCCTGTGCTGTTTCATGGGAGCATTTAGGCCATTCATGGTGAGAGTGATTATTGAAAGATAAGATTTTATTGCCATCATGTTGCCTGCAAAGTCCTTGTTTCTATAGATTGTCTCTGTAAATTTCTGGTCTATATTACTCTTGGTGTCTTTTTTCTTTTATAGAACCCCCCCTTAATATTTCTTGCAGGGCCAGCATGGTGGGCACATATTCTTTCAGTTTCTGCCGGTCTTGGAAGCTCCTTGTCTCTCCATCCATTCTGAATGACAGCCTTGCTGAATAAAGTATCCTTGGCTGCATGTTCTTCTCATTTAGTACCCTGAATATGTCTTGCCAGCCCTTTCTGACTACATCAAAAACTAAGGAAGTACTGTATGGTGACTAACGTAACATAATAAAAACAAAACACTGCATTATACTGATGCCACACAAACTAGATTCCTATACTATAAAAATTACCAGATACAAAGCGGGACATTTTGTAATGCTAAAAATGTCAGTTTATTAGGAAGAAAAAACAATAATCAATAATAAATGTGTGTGTGGCTAATGTAAGAGCTTTAAAATACATGAAATGAAAACTGACAAAATTAAAGAGGGAAATAGACATATTTCACAACAATAGTTGGAGATTTTAATACTGCTCAAAAAAGATCTGAACATTATTCATCACCTTGACTTATTTAGGTTATTTATTGAATAGTACATAGAATAATGGAAAAATACATCTCTCAGGTTCACATTCTACATTTGCCAAAATAGACGCTATGCTGGGCAATAAAAGTCTTATACACCCATACACCCATGGGTACAAGATTTAGACAGACACTCACAAAAATATATGCAAATGGCCAATAATTACATTAAAAGATTCTCGTCATCCCTAGTTACCAGGAAATTTTAAATTAAAACCATAATGAGATATTATGAGATGATCTCTAGAATGGCTAAATTTTATAAAGATGAAAGATCAAGTATTGGTGAGGATGTGGAGAAACTGAAATTTTCATATACTGCTTATAGAAATGTAAAATGGTAGTCACTTTAGAAAACAGCATGACAGTATCTTTGAAAGTTAATATAGTTATAATCTGATCTAGCATTATCACTCATAGCTACTTATCCAAGTGGAGTGGAAACATATATATATCCACAAAAAATCGGTATACAAATGTTTATATCAGAATTATTCATAATAGTCCTAAACTGGAAACAACTGGTGAATTGATAAATTGTGGTACAATGGAACACTGCTCAGCAACAACAATGAACGCATATTAATACATACAACAACATAGGGAACCTTGGTGGCTCAGTTGGTTAAGCAGCCGGCTCTTAGTTTTGGCATATATATATATATATATATATATATACACACACACACACACACACATATACACACACCCACCCACCCACACACACACGCAATGGACTATTATTCAGTCATAAAAAGAAATGAAATCCTGCCATATGCAATGACATAGATGGAGCTAGGGAATATAATGGTAAGTGAAATAAGTCAGAGAAAGACAAATACCATATGATTGCACACATATGTGGAATTTAAGAAACAAAACAAACAAGCAAAGAGAAAAAAGTGAGAGAGAGAGAGAAATCAAGAAACAGACTCTTAATTATGGAGAACAAACATGGTTACCAGAGGGGAGGCAGATGGGAGGATGGGTTAAATAGGTGATGGGGATTAAGGAGTGCACTTGTCTCGATGAGCCTTGGGTGATGTATGGAAGTGCTGAATCACTGTATTGCACACCTGAAACTAATATAACACTGTATGTTCACTAACTGGAATTAAAATAAAAAGTTAAAAAAAAAGAAACAAGAAAAGCAGTAAGTGTTGATGCAACCCTTGTGCACTGTCGGCGGGAGTGTAAATTGGTGCAGCCTCTATGGAAAACAGCATGGCATTTCCTCAAAAAATAAAAACAGAACTACAATATGATCCAGCAATTTAACTTCTCTGTTGAGGGATGAATGAATGAATGAATACAGAAAAGGTGGTGTATATATATATACTTACAATGGAATATAATTCAGGCATAAAAATAAGGGAAATCCTGCCATTTTCAACTACATGGATACCCTGAGGGCATTACACTAAGTGAAATAAGTCAGAGAAAGACAAATACTGTATGATCTTCCTTATATGTGGAATCTTTAAAAAAATGAACATATAGATACAGAAAACAGACGGGTGACTGCCAGAGGCAGGGGTTGGGGATTGAGGGGTGAGGGGACTGGGTGAAGGAAGTCAAAAGGTACAAACTTCCAGTCGTAAGATAAATAAGTCTTGAGGCCGTAATGTACAGCATGGTGATTTTTTTTTTTTAATTGAAAAAGAGAAAACAAAAGAATAGTAACAAGGGCACTACACTTTAAAACCAGTGTCTTGGTCCTGTTCCTCCAAGAAAAGGGCGACATGAGCGGACTGGATGTGCAAGGATTTTATTAGGGGAAATATCTACATGAAAGGAAAGAGGGAGGCAGTCAGGAAAGGTGAGGAGTGCCATCAGACCAAGATGCAAGGCACAATCAGATACTTGATAAATATTTATTGAAGAAATTAGAAGCTTCTTGAAGAAATGAAGTCATGGGGCAAAATAAAAGAGTTATATTTACACAACTTCTTATAGATCATGACATTAAAGAATTCTAGTGAAGAAAAAGATCTTAGACATAAACCAATCCTGTGTCACAGCTATGAGAGCAAGGCTTTGAGTAGGAACATGGGCTGCACAGGGTCTGTTCTGGGAACAGCCACTGGGCTGGACTGAAGCAGGTAGCTAATTTACTCGGGTGGTCAGAAGCAGGCAAGTGCAAAGAGGGTGAGTGGGAGGTGTAGACAAGACAAGCCAAGTCAATGCAGGGTTGATGCATCAAGTCTGAGGGGATATAAATAGGAGATGAGTCAAACAATAAGTCCAGAAAATCAGGAAAAAAGAAGTGCTAGATGGACTGAAACAAAACAATTCAATTTTCAGGTGGTGAGTAAGGCAAGTGTTTTAGGGATCCCTCCCTTTTTTTCCTTCTAAAGATAGCTTTAGGTTACAAGAAAAAGCCAGGTGGCATTACATGTTATTGATAAAGTCCACAAAGATGAAAGAGATGCTTAATTCCACACAAGTAAACACCCTTAAGATAGCTGGTGTGCTAAGCAGCCATCACAAAGACAGTTTTATTAAACACTGGCCATGGGGTACTCCAATCAAGTCCATGAAATGCGTTTAGAATAATATATGCTATGTGCCGCATTTAAAGACTTTCAAGGACTGCTCTGAGTAATGTATTTCAATGTGAGTGAAAAGGTTAAGATGAAAGAAAAGAAGGCAGAAACCTTTAGGGACTGGCACAAAACACAAGGAGATTAAAAATTAAGCCTTGAAACCATTTTTATAATATTGATCTGGTGCACTGGAGAGTACAGCATTAATTGTAACTCAATACAAGGCTAATCAGGGATAATGGTGCATCCATCAATTTACGAATTTAACATGCTCTAGCAACGGTTTCTCAATACTTGAGGTTTTTCCAAAAAATGCAATGTGCTATCTCCCAAGAATTTTTCCTATTATTGATTGGATTTTTAAAAATAATATGATTCTGTGTAAAACTCAGACAATCGATTTGAGCAGGAGAAAACCGGAGTTGGGGGAAATCAAGTAGGAAGTTGTGGCTTAAATTCCTGGAAGAGATTATGGCGGTCTAAAAAGGAGACATTATGCAATGCAATGGAAAGACACTGATGACTTAAAGATATGTGGTAGGAGGATGAGGACTTGGTAGTTGCGTGAGTAAGAGGAGAAAGGATCAGGAGTTACCGAGTGCACACAGTGGTTTGGGAAGCCATGTTGGCAGTCTACCTCTAGGGCATCCCTATGGAGACACACGGTTAGGCAGCTGACTACGAGGGCCCAGAGCTTCTTCCCCCCTTATGGAAATTTGCATATTTATGCTCTCTGTCTAAACTTTTTCTCTCAAACTCACATCATTGGGACCCACCCCATCTAACATGCTTCTCTACTCCTCCTTACGCTCCGTTCATTTCTTTCTCTAGTACTCCTGAAGCATCCAAGGCTCATGCTCATCTTGAAAGTCCTCACAAAATCATCCCTTTCAGATTTTCTCCTTCCTCCTCATTTTCAACAGGCCCGCTAAAATGAGCTGCTTCACTGTCTTGCACAGGAAGAAGCCTGAATACAGACAGAGCCCTGTCTCCATTCATTTCTCCCTGGGAGCATTTCTTTCTCCTATCTTTACGAACCCTGCTATCAGTTAAAACCACAATAACAACCCAACAGAAAAACAGTAGTCTGGAAACAGTGGTTCAACTGTATATGACAAATTCATTTCCAAATTAGAACACCACAATTTCCAAACAAACAATGGGTGGGGGTGCCTGGGTGGCTCAGGCAGTTAAGCGTCTGCCTTCGGCTCAGGTCATGATCCCAGGGTCCTGGGATCGAGTCCCACATTGGGCTGTCTGCTCAGCGGGGAGTCTGCTTCTCCCTCTTACTCTCCCTCTGCGTTCTCCCCTTCTCTCTCTCAAATAAATAAAATTAAAAAAAAAAAAAAACAATGGGTGTGTTCTTATGTTTACTTTCGTGAACCTTAAGAACACTTTTAGGTGATCTTTTTGTAAAACAAAGTAATAATCTTCCACAAAGGTGAGTCAGAATCTCATTGTGGCCAAGGTCACAGAGGTTGCTGCCTGTGTTCTCCTCTAAGATTTTGATGGATTCCTGTCTCATAATTAGCTTTTTCATCCATTTGAGTTTATTTTTGTATATGGTGTAAGAAAATGGTCCAGTTTCATTCTTCTACATGGGGCTGTCCAATTTTCCCAGCACCATTTATTGAAGAGATCATTCTTTTTCCACTGGGTATTCCTTCCGGCTTTGTTAAAGATTAGTTGACCATAGAGTTGAGGGTCCATTTCTGGGCTCTCTATTCAGTTCCACTGATCTATGTGTCTGTTTTTTGTGCAGTATGTTGTCTTGATGATCACAGCTCTGTAATATAGTGTTAAGTCAGGCTTTGTGACACCACCAGTATTGGCTTTCTTTTTCAACATTCCTCTGGCTATTTAGGGTCTTTTCTGGTTCCATACAAATTTTAGGATTATTTGTTTCAGCTTTGTGAAAAATGCCAGTGGTACTTTGATAGGGATTGCATTGAATGTGTAGATTGCTCTGGGCAGCATAGACATTTTAACAATATTTATTTTTCTAATCCATGAGCATGCTTTTCCATCTCTTAGTGTCTTCCTCAATTTTTTAATAAGCTTTCTGCAGTTTTTAGAGTACAGATCCTTTACCTCTTTGGTTAGGCTTATTCCTAGGTATCTTATGGTTTTTGGTGCAATTATAAATGGGACAGATTATTTAATTTCTCTTTCTTCTGTCTCACTGTTGGTGTATAGAAATGCAACTGATTTCTGTGCATTGATTTTGTATCCTGCCATGTTGCTGAATTCCTGTATGAGTTCTAACACTTTGGGGGTGGAATCTTTTGGGTTTTCCATGTAAAGTATCATGTCACCTGCAAAGAGTGAGAGTTTGACTTCTTCTTTGCCAATTTGGATGTCTTTTATTTCTTTTTGTTGTCTGATTGCTGTGGCTAGGACTTCTAGCACTATGCTGAACAACAGTGGTGACAGTGGGCATCCCTTTTGTGTCCCTGACCTTAGGGGGAAAGCTCTCAGTTTTTTTCCCATTGAGAAATATATTCACTGTGGTGTTTTTGTAGATGGCTTTTAGAGACTGAGATATGTTCCCTCTATCTCTACACTGTGGAGAGTTTTAATCAAGAAAGGATATTGCATTTTGTCAAATGCTTTTTCTGCACCAGTTGAGAGGATCATATGATTCTTGTCCTTTCTTTTATTTTTGTGATGTATCATGGTGATCAATTTGTGCATGTGGAACCACCCTTGCAATCCAAGAATAAATCCCACTTTGTTGTGGTGATTAATCCTTTTAATGTATTATTGGATCCTATTGGCTAGTATCTTGGTGAGAATTTTGGTATCCATGTTCATCAGGGTATTGGTCTGTAATTCTTCTTTTTGATGGGGTCTTTGTCTGGTTTTGGGATCAAGGTAATGCTGGCCTCATAGAATGAGTTTGGAAGTTTTCCTTTCAGTTCTATTATTTGAAATAGCTTCAGTATAATAGGTATTATTTCTTCTTAAAATGTTTGGTAGAATTCCCCAGGGAAGCCATCTGGCCCTGGACTCTTGTTTGTTGGGAGGGTTTTGATTACTGCTTCAATTTCTTTGCTAGTTATGGGTCTGTTCAGATCTTCTATTTCTTCCTGTTTCAGTTTTGGTAGGACTGCATCTATTTCTTCCAAATTGCCTAACTTGTTGGCATATATTTGCTCTAATATGTTCTTAAAATTGTTTGTATTTCTTTGGTGTTGCTTGTGATTCCTCCTCTTTCATTCATGATTTTATTAATTTGGGTCCTTTCTCTTTTCTTTTGGATAAGTCTGGCTAGGGGGTTTATTGATCTTATTTATTCTTTCAAAGAACTAGCTTCTAGTATCGTTGATCTGTTCTACTGTTCTTCTGGTTTCTATTTCATTGATTTCTGCTCTAATCATTATTATTTCTCTTCTCCTGCTTGGTTTAGGCTTTATTTGCTGTTCTTTCTCCAGCTCCTTTAGGTGTAAAATTAGCTTGTGTATTTGAGATTTTTCTAATTCTTTGAGAGAGGCTTGCATTGCAATGTACTTCCCTCTTAGGATTGTCTTTACTGCTGTATCCCAGAGGTTTTGAACAGTTGTGTTTTCATTTTCATTTATTTCCATGAGTTTTTTAAAATTCTTCTTTACTTTCCTGGTTGACCCATTCATTCTTTAGTAGGATGCTCCTTAACCTCCAAGTGCTTGAGTTCCTTCCAAATTTCCTTTTGTGATTGAGTTCAAGTTTCAAAGCACTGTAATCTGAAAATACAAAGGGAATAATCCCAATTTTTTGGTATTGGTTGGGACCTGATTTATGACACACTATATCATCTATTCTGGAGAAAGTTCCATGTGCACTTGAGAGGAATGTGTATTCTGTTGCTTAAGGATGGAATGCTCTGAACATATCTGTGAAGTCCATCTGGTCCAGTGTGTCATTCAAAGCCCTTGTTTCCTGTTGATCTTCTGCTTAAATGATCTGTCCATTGCTGTGTGGGGGGTGTTGAAGTCCCCTACTATTATTGCATTATCTGCTTCTTTAATTTGGTTATTAACTGGTCTATATAATTGGCTGCTCCCAAATTAGAGGAATAAATATTTTTAATTATTAGATATTCTTGTTGGATAGTAAGTATGATATAGTGTTCTTCTTCATCTCTTACTACAGTCTTGGTTTAAAATCTAATCTGTCTGATATGAGGATTGCTACTGCAGCTTTCTTTTGAGGTCCATTAGCATGATAAATAGTTCTCCACCTCCTCACTTTCAGTCTGGAGCTGTCTTTAGGTCTAACGTGAGTCTCTTGTAGACAACATATGGATGGGTCTTGCTTTTTTCCTCCAATCTGCTACCCTGTGTCTTTTGATTGGAGCACTTAGTCCATTTACATTCAGAGGAACTACTGAAAGATATGAATTTAGTGCCATTGTATTACCTGTAAAGTCTCTGTTTCTATAGATTGTATCTGTTTCTTTCTGGTTTATGTTATTTTTGGGCTCTTCGCTTACAGGATCCCCTTTTATATTTCTTGCAGGGTTGGCTTGGTGGTCACATATTCTTTCAGTTTCTGTCTGTCCTGGAAGCTCTTTATCTCTCGTTTCATTCTGAATGACAGCCTTGCTGGATAAAGTATTCTTGGATGCATGTTTTTCTCATTTAGAACCCTGAATATATGCCATCCTTTTGTGACCTGCCAGGTCTCTGTGGATAGGTCTGATATACGTCTAATGTTCCTACCTCTGTAGGTTAGGAACCTCTTGTCTTGAGCTGCTTTCAGGATTTTCTCTTTATCTCTGGTATTTGCAAGCTTCATTATTATATGTCAGGGTGTTGATCTATTTTTATTGATTATGGGAGGGGTCCTCTCTACCTCTTGGACATGAATGCCTGTTTCCTTCCCCAGATTAGGGAAGTTCTCAGCTATGATTTGCTCAAATACACTTTCTGGCCCCTTCTCCCTCAGGCATCCTTATAATTCTGATGTTGGTATGTTTTACAGCATCACTGATTTCTCAAAGCCTCTCCTCATGGCCTACTAATTGTATTTTCTCTCTTTACCTCAGCTTCCTTCCTTTCCATCAACTTGTCTTCTATGTCACTGACTCTCTATTCTGAGTCATTTACCTTAGCTGTTAGAGCATCAAATTTAGACTGTATCTCAGTTAATGCATTTTTAATTTCAGCCTGATTAGATCTCATTTCTGCATGAAGAGATTCTCTAGTGTCTTTTATACTTTTTTTCAAGTCCAACTAGTAACTTTGTAATTATTATCCTGAATTCCAGCTCTGACATTTTACTTATATCCATATCGATGAGATCTGTGGCAGAGTATTACCTCTGGTTCTTTCTTTTGTTGTGAATTCCTCCTTCTAGTCATTTCATCCAGAGAAGGATGGGTGAACAGAGCACTATCAAAAATATCAACCACGACCCAAGCAAAATACACACCTGACAAATCCGAAGAGGTCAGAACCAAAAAGAAAAGTAAAAGCAAAAGAAAAAAAAGGGGGGGGAGGAGAATATAATCTCACAGGGTGGACAAAAGAGGGTGATCTAGTTGGTCCTGAGTGTATTTTGGTCTCTGTGTTAGAAGACACTAAATCCCCAAAGTGTAACGAAAACAGAACTTCTTTATATACAAAAATAAAATTGAATACAGTGAAATGAAGCCAAAAATGAAAACTATATCTATACAATGTGAACGTAAAAAATGGAAGTTAAAAAAGACTTATAAATAAAGAGTTGATAAAATAAGAAACTACTTGAAAAGGGAAAAAAGAAAAAAGGAAATGGAAAATTTTAAACTGGAAGATAAATGAGTCATGAGAAAAAAACCCTCGAATTCTATATACTATTTTCCCTTGGCACTGGAAAATGTGTGGTAAATTTGCTGTGCAACTGTCCTTCCAGTTGGTGCTCTGGGGGAGGGGCCTGCTGCATTGCTCCTCAGGTGTCTTTGCTTGGTCGGAGTTGCACTGCCCCTTGCCAGGGGGCTGGGCTCAGCATAAGCTGGTCCTCTGTGTGGATTTTGTTCCCTGAAGGCTTTCTGTGCCTCTTCAGAGGATCAAAATAAAAATGGCCATGCGCTGATCTCCAGTCCCAGAGTCAAAAGATCATGGTCCCCTCTCTTCAGTAAACCCTAGTGATAAATTGACTTCATTCTTGTGTGTGCCAAGCTCTGCAGACTCCTGCAGTGCACGTCCACATCGATCCTCCCAGGGGAAGGCAGAGGATCCCCCATTACTGCACTTCATAGGGCCCTGGCGCAGAGAGCAGTCGCCTAATTGTGCATGGACCTACTCCGCCCCTCCAGAGGGAAGGTGGAGGGGCCCCTGAGCTCCTGTTCTTTGCAGTGTCCCCACGCAGAGAGTGGTCCCTTGATGGAGCTGTGGCTAGCAGTTTATGGTGAACTGAGCTCAGAGCCCCCTCCTGGGCTCACTGATCATAACCAGTTTCCCTGCTCCAATGCTTGGGAACTCTACTGGTTCAGGCACCCCCCTTATTTCTCTGCCTCTAGGGATCCTGAGTCCACACTGTCCCACCTAGATTTTTGCCCCCTTTCACTATGTGAGCTCCTTACACGCAGGGCTATCTCTCACTAGAGAAGATTTCTAAGGGTTCCAATTTTGCCCTCTGGGGATATATCACTTTCCCCAGAGTCCCCCACCCTCACCCCTGCTAATTATCTTCCTATATATCCCCCCAGATTTACTTCTCCGCACCTCCTACTTTGTAGAAAGTGGTCGCTTTTCTACTTGTAGATTTCCAGATATTCCTTTCCTACATCTCAGGATGAATGCATGGGTGTTCAGAACAATTTGATAATTATCTAGCTAAATTCAATGGACCAGATGAAACGAGGTCCCCTATTCTTCCTCCATCTTGCCTCCTCCGATAGAAGCCTTAGGGAATTTTTTAATGTTTGACAGTTATCAAGTGTGATAAGTAGCTTTCAGGAATGCAATAACCATATAGCTGTGTGTGTTTTATACACATGTTTAAAATATTTGTCAACTATATATATAGTGCACACTTACCATTGGTACAAATCAGAATCACCTGAGGAGCTTTTTCTTTTTACCATGATACTTAGACCTTACCCCAGATTTACTGGATAAGAATTTCTGGAGTAAGACTAAAACAAATGTAGTTTCCAAAATTTTGAGGTGCACTCCTATTTAAGATCTACTATATATGATATAGTCACAGCAACTTAAGCTTCTACAAGAGTAACCACATGCTCAATGTCATATAGATGGCATTTAATAAGCCCTCTGTGTATGTTGAATAATAGCAATACATTTTACTTAAAAAATAACACTCATTCTAGGACATCTTTTAGAGTATCGCTGATAAGGTAAAATTGATATCCTATCATTCCATAGGATAAGGACCATATTCCATAGGATAAGGATCATATTCCATAGGATAAGGATCATATTCCATAAGATAAGTGATTTCACTTAGGCATCGATTTTACAATGAAGATAAGTAAGGGAGCCATTTCAAGAACCTTAGTGGGGGACTCTGAACTTCAACTTAATGGCATGGTATGAAGAATCAAGTTCTCATTTGGGGGGAACAGAGCCAAAATTACTAAACATCTGAGTAATCTGTCTTTAAGCATTTTCATGAATATTAGTAAGAAGGGTAGCATATATCAACAGCAAATTAGAGGATGAAGAATGGATCAATGATCTAGAGGACAGGGGACTGGAAAGCAACCAAACTGAACAGCAAAAAGTAAAAAGAATAATAAAAAATTAGAATAGGTTAAAAGATCTCTCTGAAATCAAGAGTAATAATATTCATATTATTCATAATAATATTCATAGGGATCCAAGAATAAGAGAGAGACAAGGTGGTTAGAAACTTATTTGAAGAAATAACAGGTGAAAATTTCCAAAATCATCAAAAGAAAACAGATATCTAGGTCTAGGAAGCACAGAAAGCCCCAAACAAGATGAACCCAAGAAGGTCCACACCAAGACACATATTAATTAAAATGGCAAATATTAAAGATAAAGAAACAATCTTAAACGCAGCAAGAATAAAAGCAGTTACATAGAAAGGAAAGCCCATAGGTTATGAACTGATTTTCAGCAGAAACTTTACATGGCCAGAAACTTTGCACGATACGTTCAAAGTGCTGAAAGGAAAAGACCTATAACCAGCAAGGTTGTCATTATGAGTAGATGCAGAAAAAGCATTTGATAAAATTCAACATCTGTTCATAACAAAAATTCAACAAAGTGGGTTTAGAAGGACGATACCTCAGTATAATAAAGGCCATATACGACAGAGTAGAGAGCCCAGAAATAAACCCATGCTCATGTGGTCAATTTATCTACAACAAAGGAGGTAAAAATATATAATGGGGAGAAGATAGTCTATTCAATGATAGGTGTTGAGAAAACCAGAAAGCTACATGCAAAAGAAGCTGGGAAGGGGAGTCAGATTTTAGCTCAGTACTTTACCAACTTGGGTGAATTTCTTGGCTTTTATGTGCCTAATTTTTTCATCTATAAAATGGGAATAATAATACATAACTTGTACTGTTGTGAAGATTAAATGAATAGTCATTTGATCTTTTCTAAAAACTAGCTTTTAATTTCATTGATTTTTTCTCTATTGTCTCCTCTCTATTTCATTGATTTTCTTTCTTTTTTTAAACTAAGATCTTCTTTTATTTTTTTAATTTAAATTCAATTAGCCATCATACAGTACATCATTCATTTCAGATGCAGTGCCCAATGTTATTTTCATTCTTATTTTTAAAAAGATTTCATTTATTTATTTGAGAGAGAGAGAGTGTGAGAGTGAGTGGGGGTAGGGGGAGAGGGAGGGAGAGAATCTTAAGCACATTCCGTGCTGAGTGGGGAGCCCGACTTGGGGCTCTATCTCACGACCTTGAGATCATGACTTGAGCCAAAATCAAGAGTCAGACACTTAACCAACTGAGCCACCCAGGTGCCCCAATTTTCATTCTTATTTTTATCATTTTATTCTACTTTGGGCTTAATTTGCTTAAGATGGAAGCTTAAGTCATTTCTTTCAGACCTTTCTTTTTTCCTAATATAAGTATTTAGAGCTATAATTTTCCCTCAGCAACTGCTTTTTCTAAACCTTCCAATATTTGCAATAATTTTTTTCTGCTCAGCACCAGGCAGCAAGATGCAAACTCGCCTCCCTCTCTCTTCCCGTCTTTCTTCCAGTCTAGAGGAACAGGAAGGGGGAGAAGCAATGAAACACAAAAAGTACCACAGGCCTGTGTCTGATTTTTGGCTCAATCCTGAGTAGCTCCCAGCTAAGAGCAAACTGCTAATGAGAAATTTAGAAAGCGCAGATGAGCAGACTGAAATTCCATTTAGACACTCTTAACCAGGTGTGCTTTATGCGCAATAGCTCAGAGGCCTGTATGCTGTTACAGAGGTCGGGGAGTGCAGGATCACTGAGCTATTCAGTTTGCCAGGCTCCTCCTGATGGGTCTTTCTTGGCTGAATCACAGTCGGACCAACACAAAGTATCTGCTACTCCCCCAGCCTCTCGGCCAAACAGCATCTAACGTGTACCACGTGAACCGGGGCCTCTGCGGAGGACATGAGAGGAGGCTGAGCCTACAGTGGCCCTGAGTCTGCAGCTTGAAATCTCAGAATGCCTGTATCACTCAGGGGTGAACACTAGCCCGTGAATGGAGCAGTGAAAAGAACCGGGATATTCTGGGGCCTAATCTCATTCCTGGGCAGTGGTTGCTTGGTTTATTCCCTGGGTGTGACTAATTAGAATTCTCCTGCTGTGGTTTTCCTTTCTAGGAGGCTGAGTCTGAAGCTCAACTATAATTCTGACATCTTGCTGGGACTGTGCGCTCGAAAAGGCTCTATCTAAATTATTCAGGCTCCTATAGCTCAAGTGGTTGCTTGTTTCTGCGGAAGCAGAAATTTATCTTTCTAAAAATGAAGTAACAAATACTTAGTTCCTTTATTTCACATTTTTGGTTAAACATTTATATCAGAGCTACTTTTTGCAATGATATTACTGAGAAAGCGTTCTAATGCAGCTTATTTTGTTAGCAAACTTCTATGCGCACACTACTTCCTTGACCTTACTATATTGTGCCTCACAGATTTTATATAAATAAGCATTTGTTTTAGCCCCTGAGACATTCTAAGATAATTAAGTGACAAACTAAAAAAAAATTGCTTCAATTACTAGGTTCACATACTAAACACTGAATAAGCTGTCAGCCTAAATTTTTCATCTTCCCAATTGGTGACTGTTGCAACACATATACGAACTTCAGCTTCCTGACAGGGCATTCAATCAACAAAACTGAGTGCCTGCTAGGCTATCAGCCTGGGACATTGTTTTGCGCAAATATGAAGTCACTGCTTTCATGGACACCTGACCAATAACAGAGAAGTAAACAAGCAAATTAAAGAAGAAAACTTCAAATAATGGTAAGTGCTTCAGGGAAAATGAAGTGATGTGATGCAGTGGAGAGTTCCAGTAGGCTAGTCTAGGAATGCAGCCACGTGAAGACCTGTGGGAGAATTCCAGATGAGTGAGCAAGCAGAGCAATGTTCTTGTGGCAAGAATGCATCAAGAATGCACGTGGCTGAACCAAGCCTCCAGCAGCCTCATTCACTCATTTGCTCAACCAAAGGGAGCAACCAAGGGGCCCCAGCCTCCCTCCTGGAGTCTAACTTATCTCTGCAAATTTAGGGAAGTCACTCTTTTCTGTCAGCCCTTAGCCCTAAGATGCCTAGGGTCACACCCACGTCTCCATCTGTGGTTCTTCTAGCTCCTTAGTGGGAAATCTAATAATCAGGGCTTGCTTGGCTCAGCTACCATGCGTCTCCCTCCTTGATTTTCCAAGAAGGTCTTCTGTTTACACGCTTCAATGCCTGGTACCACTTGGCTGTGAGGTTCATTCACTGGAACCTCAGCCACGCCTCTCCATTTAGCCTTCTCACTCTTTCTTCATAAATCTATTACTGCCACTTCTGTTCCATTTACGTTGACATGGATTGTGGTAAAATACTGAGGACAGAAGGGTTTAAAAGCACAGACCTTCCGAGTTGAAGGAGAAGTCGGCATTGTCTTTTGTGAGACATGTGGTTTCTGTGGCAAAGGCCCTGGATGCTCTGCTCTAAGGAGCCTGGACAGGGAAGGATCTGGAAGCGGCTGAGAGTTTCAACATTTCCAGCCTAATTCCTTTCCAAGAATTTCAAGTTGTGCCATACTCTTTGGTTGCTCACTGCCTAGACTACGATTTCTGAAAAGCTTACAAATAAAGTGCCAGGCCTTTTCTGAGAATTCCTGGGTGGCTTCCAGATTTGTTCCTTGGTCAGCCAGCCCCTAACGTTTCTTCCTTTGTCTTGACTGTATGGCTTTTGAAGGTTTCTTCACTGGAAAACTGGATGGAAAGGAGATGGGATTATTAGCCAGGGACCCCTTAAATGCAAGCAGGCCATTGTTTTTTAAATACCTCTGGAATCCATCCACTTCATTCCCTTACCACCACTTGAGTCCACCACCTCCTCTCACTAGACTCAAAACAAGTCTCCCTTCATTTAATCCATTCTCCACTCAGCAGCCAGAGTGTCCTCTTCAAAATGCAATTCTGATTTTGCCCTGTCCATGCTTAATACCTTTCAGTGGTGTTCCTTGCTCTATGAAAAAGATAAAATGCATAAATTCCTATATGTTCTGGCCTCCTTATCTCTGTGGCCACCCTTCCACACCTGCTTCCTTGCTGTGCCACCTTGGGCAATTCACTCAACATCTCTGGGCTACAGTTCCTTCCCCTATAAAATGAAGAGAGTAACACCTATCAGCAACTGAGGTCGTGGGCTCAAAAGCTCAGCACATGTGCGGGAGACCCAAGGCAAAGAGGAGACAATCATGGTAACTCCATGTGGTTCCTCATTTCAGCACAGACTCAGAGCTAAGCAGCTATTCCTCCTGGGACCAAGGACCCACCTGGTGTGGAATAGCTCTGGCCCACAGGTTCTGACCCTACCAGGTGAGTCCCCCGGGCCTCAGGGTTTCCAAACTGGAGGAGGTGATCCAGGCTGGAGAGATGATGGAGGAGGGAGTGCCGAACCTGGTTACAGCCACGATACATCAGTTCCCTCCTTCTTGGCCTTGTTCTCCTTGGGCCTCCTGCCTCTAGGTGGCCAGGGAGGGTCCCTCAAGCGCAGTCCTACTGCAGCATCATTTATTACTTTATGCCATGTCAAACAGCCTTGAAAAGTTGAGTAACTGCCAGACAGTCAAGGTTCTGTTTCAAGGATAGCAGAGTCAGAGCTATTTATCAAGGATAAGCTCTTTGGTCCTGGGTGGACAAATTTCCTCTAGCATCTTATAGCCTCCCAGTGACTCCTAGTTTCTCCATCTCTGCTTATTTCTTGAGTTGGAGCCAATCCATAACTCCAGCTTAAAATAGCAGCGGCTGGCCAGTATTCTGTGAGGCCTGATCCGCCAAAGGAGAGCACGCACAAGCAGCCAGTCCTCGAGCTCGTAGGGCCCTGCAGGAGGTGGGAGTCGTGGCTGCAGTACTGTGGAGATCCTGACCCAGGGAACCAGCTGCAGAATTCACTAGGACACCCTCATACCCTCATGCATTAAGTGCAAGCTCCTCTGCTAGCCTTTTTTTTTTTTTAGTTCCAGTATAATTAACATACGGGGTTGTATTAGTTCCAGGGGTACAGGATCGTGACTCAACAATTCTACGCATTACTCAGTGCTCATCACGATAAATGTACTGTTAATCCCCGTCACCTATTTCCCCAATCCAACCACCCACCTGTCCTCTGGCAACCACCAGTTTGTCCTCTATATTTAAGAGTCTGTCTCTGCTTGCCTTTTAAAGAAAATCTACAGCACTTTCTACTTGCCAGACACTGTCGAAGCACTTTATGCGTAATAGCTCAGTTAATCTTTACCACGAATCTATGAAGTAGAGACAATGACGACTTTTACTCTACAGACAAGGAAAGAGCCACTGAGCCATTAAGTGATTTACCTAAGGTCACTTAATACACGGCGGGCGCCGACTCCAGAGCCCCCACTTAGAATCCAGCCACCGGCTAGACCGCCCGACCACATGAACTGCACGAGTCCGTAAGTCTAAAGCACTCACAACAGGCCCAGCAGTGCCTGGCACAGAGTGAGTTCTCGGCAAACGCCTTTCCATTCATGGAGCAGCACCACGGAGTCGTGATGAGAAGTACGGACTTCGACCCAGGCAGGCAGCTCGGCCACCAGACGCGGGATCTGGGCAGGCTACACGACATCTTTTTCTTTCAATTACCTCATCTGTGAACTTGCAGTTATTTCCCAGGGTCACTGTTAGTATTAAATAAGTTAATATTTATCAAGCACTTAGCACAGGGCCTGGAACTTGCTAGTTGCTGCATTTTCTAGACCACACAGAGGTACACATGCACAAGTAAGCAACACGGTGGGCATGGACTTTGTGTTCCTAAGACCTGGATTTCAAGTCGTGGTTCTGTTATACTGTCTGGGTCACTGTGGATAACCAACCTGTCCTGTCGAACCCTCAGTTTCCTTACCTATAGAACAGAACCAATCCATACAGCTTCTTGAGAATGAAATGAGGTAAGGTCTACATGAAAGTACAGAATTAGACACATGTTGGGTGCTTAATAAATGTGTTTTTCTTCCCTTTCCCCTAGCAGGTCTCTTCTTGTATCTCACAAACACATAAGCTAATTTCTACTCTCAAAACTTTGTTACTGGCTCACCAGCAATGCTCTTAAAAAAAAAAAAAAAGGTTTTATATTTAAGTAATCTCTACACCCAACGTGGGACCTGAGCTCACAACCCCAAGACCAAGAGTCACGTGCTCTACTGGCTGGGCCAGCCAGGTGTCCCAGCCACGCTCCCCCGTTTCCTGTTCTCCACATCACTCTCTGCTCGGCTACCTTGGAAACACTCTAACTCTCTATAATATTCTGGGGTCCTTGGAAATTCTTCGAGATATCTAATTATGGCAGTTTTGAATTTCTAAGGGGCCAAAGCAGGCCACAGATCAGCTGCCATTTTCCTAGACCTTCCCACACTGACAGAAGGACGGGATAGTGTGTGTGTGTGCGTGTGTGTGTACCCCTCCCAGACAGGGTATTCTGCCCCCTCTGGACATGCAAATACTGATTGCAGTTGTCAGCAGGACCCATGTGGGATCCATCTAGTGCCAGTCTCTCCTTTGGTTCTGTCTCTAGGAATGATTTTACTTTGGAAATATAAAAACATCTAAAAGAATTAAGGAAAAAGAACTGTCATTTCTTTGATACCTGCTTCGATTTGCCAACGTGCTCTGTGTTCCTCATTCAAGGACCGTACCTTTTTATCCACCCATCACATTTAGCAATTAGATTCTTGTATTTATCAAACCCATTTAAACTGAGATGATTCACCCATTAAGTGTTCAGGCTGAGCCAGATAGTTTAGAGGAGTAAGGTTCCCAAATCTACACGAGCACTGGAGTCTTCTGGAATGCTAGAAAAATCAAGGTGAGTTACCATTCCACACCTAGCCAAGCAGGGGCTATGCAGCTGGAACTCAGAGGTGGTGGGTATGTCCACATGCTGGCCCTGCACGCAAGTGTGGCCCTGGCCCTCTCTGCCTTGTGGTTTCACCTGTGCGGTGGAGATCACTGCACCTGTCCTCCCATCTACCGGCACCACTGTGAGGAGGAAAGGAGGCAGACAGGTACAAGCACTGGCCACGAATACAGGGGTTTCCAGCTCCCTCAGCCACACGTGTAACCCCAGCCTGGCACTCAGTTTGCTGAATTTTAGGGCTGTTCATGGCACTGAAGCAGGGATGTACTCATTAGTGTTTCTCAACAACCTACTGAAGCTAAGTTCAACGACTCCAGGTAGCTCTCTAACCACACAGAGCTACAGAAACTACGGGAGATGCCTGGGGGGCTCAGTCAGTTAAGTGCCTGCCTTCAGCTCAGGTCATGATCCCAGGGTTCTGGGATCGAGCCCCGCATTGGGCTCCTTGCTCAGCGGGGAACCCGCAGAAACTTTGGGCCTAGTAATACATTTGGGGAGGATAAAAGCATCTCTGCCTGAATAACCGAATTTCACCTTTGTTTGCATCTTGATTGGGCACAGAGTTTGCACTGTGCAAGAATGAAACCCAAAAGAGACAGGGGTTTCAAGTCAAGCAAGAACATTTGCTTGACTAGGTTTTCTAATGCAACATCTCTTTTCTTCCCTTCCTTCTAGTCTTTATTTCTTGACTATGGTTCTTTTACTTTCTTTTTGAAAAATTAGCCCTTTCATATCTGAGGCTTTCATGTAAGGCTCCTGCAAGACCTTTTTGGAGCTAAGTTGGCTTTAAGGGATGTGTAACAAGCTGTGTCCCCCAAGCTCAGCTGCTGGAGCTGGACCTTCATTACAAGAGACATGAAAGAGTGTTCTCCAGGTTTACCAAATGTGCTCTGTGGATACCCCCACCACACAGCCTTACATCAAGCTTATCGCCAAGTCCGGGATTCTTCAGGGATTTTCTTACAGATACTGGGCATGACAGCCCTGCCACTTCACGTGGCACCTGTCACTTTCTTCCTCACCTGCTGGTGCTTACTGGGCTGTCTCCATTGCTGCTAACACTGAAAGTGGCCTTTCGAGGCATCACCTCCATGCTTGTGTCCACCACAGCCCAAGCCAAAGTGGGGCCTGCCCAGGCGGACGCAGGCTAACATCTCCCTGGCTCTGGGCTGCTGTGGCTGCTGTGGCTGCTGTGGCTGCTGTGGCTGCTGTGGCTGCTGTGGCTGCTGTGGCTGCTGCTGCTGCTGCTTTCTGTAAACGTGGGATGTCTGAGTGAATAGGTCTTTTAGTTTTTACTTGTGCTTTTATTCCAACATCCTCAGCTTTGGACTCAGGCACAAGTTCTGGGGTGCTAGGCCAGAAGACAAAATCCCACCAGGACCACTCCAAAGCACACGCCAGTCCTGGTCTGTTGCCACTGAATTTTAAGTAGGTGTCCTCCCCTTTGTCTTCCTGGGGAGTGAGTCTTTCTGGGAGACTGCTGTCCCTCAGGAACATAGGCCCATGGTACACATCATCCAGGCATCCTCAGACTTAAGTCTAAATCCTAATGGTGAAAGGGGTGCTCATTAGCTTAGGCCCAGACTCCAGATACATTGTAACAGATGAATAATTGGAAAAATTAATGAACAAAAGAGTGAGAAAGGAAGAGAGGGAAAAGAAAAATAGAAAGAAAACTTTTAAAAGTTCAAGATTTGGGAAAGCAGATCTTAATCCCAGTCCTAAACTCTCTCAGTCATGGCAGGGTGGGGAAGGCAGAGAAAGAGAAGAGGGGAGATCCCACCACTTCGGTGTAAGTATCAATAGCCAGGTGTAGAAAAGAAAAAAAAAAAAACCACAAGCAAATCGGAGGGCTAAAGCTCACTAAGGTTGATTAAGGCCCTCTGCTTATGCCTGATTCTCAAGAAATCCTGGGGAAGGCAGGCAAACAGGGGCAAGCTTTAACCACTTGTCAATTTATCACTTTGGTAAGACAGCCTTGATACTTGTTCTGGGATTTCCCCAGATCATCAAATGGCAACGATTTTTTTTTTCAAGCATAATTTCATATATGCTGCTTGGAAGTTCTGTGACTTCCTGGAATAAGGGTTCAGATATTCAAGCAACGAATTTGAGATGCCAGAGCCTCTTCAACACTGCCCCACAGCTTAGCAACCCCAAACTGGCACAGTGCCACCCGTGTAAGACTTGGAAAGAGTCAGAGAAGAAGAGGACCCAATGAGGCCCTCTTTGTCAGTCTTTGTGGTGAGATGAGTCATCTTGTTACTGAGTACAGAAAGGCCTGGGGAACAAGCTGCTTACCTCCTTTGACCTTCTGCTTCATGTTTGGAAGATCTCAGGCTTCCATATACAGCTGGGTCAAGAATCTGGAAACATGCAGGCCTCCAGCCTGGCCCACTCCACACACGCAGAGCTGTCAGTATAAGACCATAAGTGAACGTGAACACAGAGAACGTGCGCCTGCCCGTGAAGATCTTCACACCTGGCCCTAGCCTGGCCACCATCAGGGGAAGGGTCGGAGGCTGGCCCCACCCTGCCTCTCCTCCACCTGCCCTTTACTTATTCTGGCTTTGCATTCACCCATCCTGCTGCAGCCCTTGCAGGCCTCATCCCCCTTCCTTTAGGAAGAGGTCAGAGGGCCACTGGAGAACAAATAAGGGCATCCAGGGTTAGGTGGTGTTCGACAGCTGCTGGTGAATGAACAAATAATTGGTTCTAAATAGGCACATTAAAAAAACATTTATAAGTAACAATTTCTCTATCTCTATTGCACTGGGGGAGTGAGGATCAGTATCTTGTTGAAGTTTAAGGGAGATACTCTCTTATACGTGATTCCAGCATTAAAGAAAATTAGGAGGAGTTTTATTTGGCCAGGGTAGGGGAAAGGGACGGTTGGGTTGGAAAGGGAGAGACCTGGAAAAGGGGAGGAGTTCTCCTTGGTAGAGTGGGGGTTGACATCTAATGTTCTACCCCCACCCAAATAATTCCTAAGAGCCAACTCCCAATTCTCAAGGCAGGCTTGGTGGATGGATGATACCTGATTTGACAGCCCACAGTGCTTCTCCCCCGGGTCTGCAGACTTTGAGCATGTTGTTCTTCTGCGCTGCTTGGCTTTTAATGTTGAATTCATACGTAGAAACCCTAGCCCTTAAAGATTATGGTATTAGAAGGTGGGACCTTTGGGAGGTGCTTAGGTCTGAGGGTGGAGCCCACACAAATGGGATTAGTGGCCTTATAAAAGAGGCCCCCCGAGATCCCAGGCCCCTTCTACCATGTGAGTACACAGAAGAAGTTTCTTCCTGATTCTATAAATCAGGAAGAGGGTTCTTCCCTCCCCCCAAGATTTTAATTTATTTGAGATAGAGAGAGAGAATGAGTGACAGAGCGGGAGCAGGGGAGGAAAGGGAGCCCAACACGGGACTCAATCCCGGGACCCTGGGATCACAACCTGAGCCGAAGGCAGCCGCTTAACTGACTGAGCCACTTGGGTGCCCCAGGAAGAGGGTTCTTTGCAAACCCCAACCTACCGACACCTTGATCTTGGGCTTCCAGCCTCCAGAACCGTGAGAAACAAATTTCTGTTGTGTATAAGCCACCCAGTCCCTGGCACTTTGTTGTAGCAGCCTGAATGGACTCAGACAACTACTATCTTCCATCTTCCTTTCCAACTCAAACTTTGCATCAGACTGAAAAGCTAGTCTGGACCTACTTTCCTGATGGATTAAAGCTTCCTGGTTTCAGAACCTGTAGGTGCCCCCTTGCTAATACAGCACCTTTGTAAGAATGAGAAACAGGGGCTCCTATGACTATCATTGCTCCACAGGTGCACGGATAAGTGAAGGAAGATATTGTTTTGTGTTAATCAGAAAAATATTCTGAATCAGTTCTGGTTCTGGCAAGAAGTCAAAGACAACTTGAAACTGAATGACTGAGGAGAGTGTAAGGAACACACCATTTACAAAGGTGTGGGCAGGATTTAGGGAAATCCACAAGAAATGGCACAGCACCCTGGGGCTAGCAATGGTGGGAAGTCACTACCATCCCATCCTTGAGGGGCAAGAGGAGAGAACCCTGTGCTCAAAACACGACAGGAGCTGCAGTTATGCGAGCTGTGACCATCAATGGCCACCTAATAGAGAGGGAGCTGAGAGAAACTGAAACTCTTTCCTTTGATCTGACCAGTGCCTACAGAACCAGCCAGAAGGTGGGGTCAAGGAATGCAGTCCATGCCAGCCAGCCACCCAGGGAACAGAGGAGAGTGAAGGGTGGGAACTGGATCTAGAAAGGCAAAGGGAAAGCATCCAGCACAGGTGCCCCTTCCTCCAGGCAGACATACCTCTGGCCAGACACACCTAAGGAGTGTGTATAGACCGCATGTCAGCCCCACTTACCCTCATTGGCAAGACACCCTTTTGCAGGGCATAGGCCACACAACCATATGTGGAGGTCCTCACCTTTGAGGACCATACTATTTTTCATATGCAAATATTTTATAAAAGGATCCCATGTCCCAAAGGTAAATACAGAAAAATAAAACATTCCAAGTAGATGTCTCCTCCAACCATATTTTGACTCTTCTTCCAATTCTGCTCTCCCTTCTCCATGAACTTCTTTCTTTTCTCTACCAAATGGCACAATCATCCACCTGGCTCATCTCCTCCCTTGTCTTCCACATTCAAACAACGGGTCACCAGCACATTGGTTCCCCGTTAGGAATCTCTCACCTCTTCTCTGTCGCTACTGTACTGCCACAGGTCATTATCCTCTATCCCCCGACTCAGCAAACTGAGCTCCCTGCACTCACACATATCCCATCCTGCTTTTTCTTCCATTCTCACACCACAGGCAGAGGTATCCTTCTAGAAAGCATTGATAGGACTGCATCATCCACTGCTTAAAATCCTTCTGTGACTTACCTCTTCCCCTCAGGCAAGTTCAATACATCAGTCTGACACAGAAGGCTCCATAGGACCCCGCCCCCACTAACTCCTGGAGCCTCACTGCTCGCCACATCCCGCATGTCCGCCTTGCTCCTGAACGCTGACCCTCTTGCAATTCCTCCAACGCACCGTGCCCCCTCCCACCCCGGGGCTTATCCCAGGTTATCCTCTGCCTAACATGACTTCTCCCTTTACACCAGCCAACTCATGTCGATTCCTCCACCAAGGCATAGGTGAAGTATCTCTTCTTTCTGGAAAACAATCTTGGCCCTTCTCTCTTCTCCTGCAAGATGACTTAGGTGCCCTTTACTCGTACCCATATTCTGCACTCCGTTAACACCTCTGTGCAGCTCTCTTGATAGCATTTATGACACTTGCCCTCATTGCTAATTCTCTTGTCTGTCACCCTCACTACCCCTGCAGCCCCACTGCCTAACACTGACTGGCCCTACCTATCACAGGACCTGCAAGTGCTAATTGAAATGAAGAAGCTTGTAATGAAATGAAATCCTCCCTGGTTGGCTCTGCGTTGAGTTCAGTCCAGTTAATCTGTTATCATGTGTGACAACGGACTCTGTCAACATGCTAGTCCTGCTTTATGGTTTATGACTGAACGTGATGTCCCCTGCTTTCCCCGGGGTTTAGAAGCTTTTAAGACAGAACCCTATCTTCTAATTCTGAATGATTTCTCACTCAAACTCTGTTTGAATATTTTTGTCAGACACTGGGCAAAACCAAAGGAAATTAAGCCCATTAATGAGATCACATTCCATAGGCAAATAAACCCTTCCCCAGCTCTCTTCTCTGAAAGGCACGGCCTCAATAAATTCTTCAAGGTAGCTGTTTCAAAAGTACCTCTTCTTCCACCGTTTACTTCGTTCGCATCTAACTGAATGTGAAATAAACCTACAGTGAGCGAGGGAAATATATTTTTTCAATCTTACATGGGTAGGAACCTTGAGAAAAGAGCCTGGGATACCTTTGTGTTTACTTCCTTACTCCCCTTCCTTATTCACGTAACTCACATTTTTTTAAAATTTAATATTTTTTTATTATATGATGTTAGTCACCATACAGTACATCCCTAGTTTTTGATGTAAAGTTCGATGATTCATTACTTGCGTATAACACCCAGTTCACATTTGTTTTTTAGTTGTGTACCAAGTGTTTCCTGAGGTTATAGATCGAAGATTGCTGTGACGCAACAGTGGCTAGTACTTGCACAGGTGCTGCCCAGATACTACCACTGCACATGGGGCATCTCTTTTAACTTCCCCGTGCTGGAAAGGTGGGCATTGCTACTGCATCTGTTTTCCCGACGAGGGTATCAGATGCCTCAACTTTAAAAACCCTCCCATTGTACCCCTCACTCCAGTCACTGCCTCATCAGCCAGCTCTGTGAGTGACTGTCCAGCTTCACTCAGATACGATGGGACAGCATCTGTCCTTGGGTGTGCACTCCTGCTTCCTGCCCTGGAGTGTCTCTGACATCTCAGATGGGCAGCCTGTTGCATCTATGGGGAGGCTTAAATATTGTCAAACTTAGGAGTGAAGGGGGGGGGTCTGTGCTCATGTGGGCTCCCTCAGTCATCAGAGACCCATTTTAAAGGGCTCCTCCCAAGGTTTAGGGGTCCATTGCTTGCAGCAGTGGCCAACTCAATAACACATCCTTGTGTTGGCTCTTCCTTCTTCTCCCTTTCACTGTCCATCCCTCACTTCTACTCCTTGCAGTTTCTCCCCAAATGAACTACCTGGATGCAGCCTTTATACCTCCAGCTCTGCTTCCGAGGAACCTGGACTAAAATCACGAGCTTGGATGACTGTCCAAGTATCCCAGTGTTTACAGGGGAGACTGTAATTCACACTTAGGTTCACTGACTCCCAAATTCTATCTGCTTTGCCCTCTACCCTCTTTGCACCGAGAGAACTAACAGTCTAAGTACTTAGAGCCTTAGATACAGAAACAACTAACTGTGAAAGAGAGGTGTCAAGTCAAAAGTGGAAGCAAATGACTTTGGAGCGCAGGAAGGAGTGACTGATTGAGTAGGGGTGGGGGTGGGGGCTGCTGAGGAAATGCTTCACAGGGCAGGTGGCCAGGAGGCCTCTCCTAATCCCTCTCTACAGTCAGTCCCATTGGGTGTTTTCTCTGCTAACACAGTCATTTCCTTCTTAGCACTTCTCACAGTAAGTAAATATTTGTTTCTATAAGTTTATTGTCTCTCTCTCTCAAGAGGGCAGGTATCACATCAGTTTTGGTTACCACAACATCCCTGGCATCCAGTACAGTGACTAGAACATAATTGGCAATCAATCAATCAACTAGCAAATTGAAAAATCAATCTTAATTGGTGAACAAATCAATAGATTTGTTCTGGAGCGAACAAAAGAATCAGTAAAGGAATGGTATCACAGGCAAAGTGAACAAAATAAAGAAAGGCATGGAAGAGTACGAGAATGCACTCTTTCCAGAGAAATGTCTGCAGTTGGTTATATAGGATGCATTTGTTTGGAAGAGTGGAGAGGCCAGAAGTGGCTGAGGGAAGTTATTTCGTACAGCAACATGGAGGCCACAAAAGTGTTGTAGCTACATTCTTTGTATGGGCAGATCATAGTGTCTGATAACTGCATATATAACTTGGGTCCTATATTGCAGTAAGTGTGTTTTCTGCCCTGTCAGAGAGTGCGGACAGGTGTTGGCAGGGCTGGACCTTGTCTGCAGGTGTGGGCCCTTGCATCGCAGGTATGCTTTGGATTATCCGTTGCCACTGCTGGCCATCGTATTTCGTGCAGCTGTTTACCCTCAGACCCTGTCCTAAGTCCCACATGCTGGCTGTACTTCCAGTGCTGCCTACCTCAGAGTTTCTGTCTAGGACTCTTGCTGCCCTTCACTCCCCGCCCTGCCTTTCCCATCTAACTCTTACAGCATGTAACACCTTCGGACCTCTAAGAACAACACAAGGCGGTACAGGATACCTTCTAATTCCTTATTCAAGCACAGATTCATGGCATCCTATGGGACAGACACCATGCCGGGTGCATGTCTCTCCCGGTTGACTCTTGATTCTGTGCACTCTGCACTGTTAAACTGCCTTGTTTCTCACGTGATGATTCAGAGAGTTACCGCTGCTTTCTCTCCACCCTGGTTTGCTGGGGTGGATGACTGTCCAAGTAACCTAACCTAACCTCCATTCCTTTCCCATGGACCATGCTGGCTAAGGACACTGCTACAAAATTATGACGGGATCACTATTTCCCTGCTGCCCTGCCTTCAACACAATTCAAGAAAAAAATCAAAATATTCCAGCAAACTCCCCCCGCCCCCAGTGTCTCTTCTCACTCTCAGAAGTCCAGTTAGAAGTGGACAGCTACCTGTTCCTTTCTGGCTCCTTGACAGCTAAGATTATATCCCTGGTGTACGGACATTCCAGGAACAAATGAAACTCACCTTTACCACTGTTTATTTTTAGTGTCTCCGCATTTATATTTAGAAAAGAAGTTCTGACAGGCCTCCAAGAGCAACATTCTCGCAATTTTTGCTGGAGCATGGGGAGGCCACAGGGAGGGAAAGTCAGTCATGCTTGTCATTCACTGTTTATTTCCTGGACCTCGTGCCACTGCACAGGCGCATGTAAAAAAAGAGGCAAAGTGAGAGCAAGAGCCAGGGCTCACCTCCAGGTGCTCACACCCGGCCATCCGGCAAGCCTCCCAGCTGGCACACGCTGGCTTCACTTGCAGGGTTCCTAAGAGGAAGGGCGGGCCAGAAGGACCCAAAGTGGTGCTGACTAAAAACTGAAGTGAAATCACTCCCAACCTATAACTTGACATATTTTTTCTTCTTTTCAGTTCCTACAAAACATGTTCCTGCATATTTTTTTAAATTTCTAAAATAAGTATTATATTCATATAGTATAAAACTCAAAGGAAGATTCTGTCACATCTATCATAGACAAAGGGTTAATAACTCTTAATATCGCTTGGACATTAAGGGACAAAAGACCAAAAACTTGAGAGAAAAATGAACACAAGACATGAACAAACAATGACAGGGACATGTGAAAAGGACATGCTGGCAACATTCAAGTGGCTCTTCTGAATGGTGAAATCTGGGATAATTTGAGCAACAAAATAAATGTTGATTGATTGTAACACAGAGAATAAAATAAATATCTGAGTCCATTCTGATATATAATTAAGTAAAGAAGTAATTAAAGTGGGAGAGGGAAAGCTCTTTCTCACAGCAGAATTCCAATCCCCAAGTATAGATGCAATGGTGAAAATATAAATTCCTGGGATGCCTGGGTCGCTCAGTCGGTTAAGCAACCTACTCTTGATTTCAGCTCAGGTCATGGTCTCAGGGTCATGAGATGGAGCCCATGCCCGAGCCACTGCCTAGCCCCGTGCCCAGCCCTACATTAGGCTCTGTGCTCTGTTCGGAGTCTGCTTGAGATTCTTTCTCTCTCCCTCTGCTCTTCCCTGTCCTGCCCCCACGTGTGCTTGTACTCACTCTCTCTCTGAAATAAATAAACCTTAGAAAAAAAGAGGCTATAAAATACTAATCAGCAAACACTATAGTATTAGTCACAAGTAAGAATCACCCATAGGAGCTGAAGTTACTGGGATAAATACATTAAGGCAAAAATAACTGCACAGCTTCAAAGTCAGAGTCAAGTTCATGAGACTTGCTCACATAGTTAAGTGAGGTTCCATCACTAAAAAGTTATTCTTTTCCCCTATTTCATGGGGATATACTTTGAAACTATGCAAATACTAGTGGGACAACTGGTGCAATCTGCAAAAGATCTGTAAATAGCTAATAATGTTACAGTAAGGTTAATTTCCTATATGGTGATCTTATAAGGTGTTAACATTTGAAAAGAGACAAAAATTTGGTATTTTTTGCAAATTTTTCCTAGGCCTGAAAAATTTTCAAAATAAGAAGTTAAAATTAAAAATAAATAAAATTTTAAAAGGGAGACAAGGGTATACAATGTTCCCATCAACCTATTCTCCAGGAATAAATTTTGTTTCCAACAGATAGCTACTATTAACAGCTTCTTGTAAAACCTTCCAGAGATTTTCCATATAAATAAATACATGGATATTCATCATACAAGTTTATGTATATATGTAATAAGAGATCCTTCTATGTAAGTATATGTCATCTATTTAATGGCTGTATAATATTACATAGATTATATGTATTACACATTAATTTAATTACTGACAGTCATTTATGATTCTAATATTTTGGTAATAGAAACAATACTACAATAAAGGCTTCATTTCCTATATATAGTACTTACAGTATAAACTTCTAGAAGCGTAATTTCTGATTCAAAGTGTATAAAGATCTTAATTTTTATCGATATGCCCAAATTGGTCTCCACAGGTGATGTGCTAGTTTATATTCTTATCATCGGGGTAGACAAGTGCCGATAATTCATGTTTTGTCAACACAGCATATAAGGTGATCTTTGCCTATATGATAGGTAAAAAACATACCCGACTGTAGTTGTAATATGCATTTCTCTTGCTGTGAATCAAGTTAAGGCTTACTTCATATATGTAAACTCCATTTGTGTTTTCTTTTCCATGAACTGTATATTCTTTTACTTTGCTTATGGAAGAGGGTGACTCATTGGTTTTCTTTTGCATCATCTCCCAGTTTAATGCAACCTTGCAAAATAGGTATATTATCCCCATTTAGTAAAGGCTCAAGGAGTACAGACATCTTCCCAAAGTTAGAATGCTGTTCGTATAACTGAGAATCCCAGTTTGCCTAACTTCAGCCTGAGCTGTTTTATAGCCTTATTGCCCAGATTAAAGTGAAAAAAGGAAGAAGGAGCCCTTTCTCAATTGTCACCTGAAGCACAACAAATTCTTTACAGTTATAGGTGGACCTGTCCCTAGGTGTTAAATTACCTCCCTTCTTCCTGGGGGAATGACCTCTGGACTTTCACCTGCTTATTGGGTCTCCAATTCTATTTATTTTATGTAAACAAAAGATGAAGAATGCAAAGTTTAGAAGGAAGACTTGGAAGTATTCAAATGATGCCTGGAAATTGGGTACAATTATTAAATATGTTAGAGAACATGGCCAAGTTGGTTTGCAAGCCCTTGACTCTTGTGGCCCCGTCCAGTCATGGAATATCAGAGCATCAGAGTCTTTGAGGGTCTTGTGAAAGGTGCACTTCCAGGCTCTACCACATGCCTACAGAATCCTCATCTCTGTGCACAAAGTATCCACAAATTCTAAAAGCTCCCCAGGTGATTCCAACTAAAGTTGATGAACTGCACTGCCATTCAAAGTGTGACCCACAGACCAGCGACTGCACCGCCTGGTGCCCATTAGAAATACAGCATCTCAAGTTGCTCCCTAGACTGGTGGCTCAGAACCTGCATTTTAACATGATCCTTAGGGGGATTCATGTGTAAAGTTTGAGAAGCACTTCCCTAGAATGAAAAGGGATAAAGAGTATTAGGCATAGACTTTTTTATTGGGGTGAAAGGAGCATATAGTAAACTGCACAAATATAAACTGTACAACTGGATAACTCTGCCATGTTTTCTCCCATGAAATGATCACCACAGTCAACAGAGTGAACATACCCATCATCCCTCCTCATCTCCTTTTATAATCTCTCTTTTCTGCCTTTCCCCCAAACTCTTCCATCCCAGGTCACCATAGATCAGCTGTCATTATAGATTAGTTTACATTTTTGAGTATTTTATATATATTGATTGTGTCTGGCTTCTTTCACTCAGTATAATCATTTAGAGATTCATATGTATCATGCATGTATTAATAATTCATTCCTTTTTACTGCTGAATAGTATCTCATTATTTGGTTATATCAAATTTTTTTATCCATTTTTCTACCTACAGACATTTGGGGTTGTTTTAGTTTTTGGCTATTTAAAATAAAGAAGCTATGGGCATTGTATATAAGTCTTTGTATGAACATATGATTACATTTCTCTTGGGTAAATACCTGAGTGGAATGGGGTGGGTCATACGGTATCCTTAAACTAAGTGCCACATTACCTAAATGACTTTGGAAATGAGTGGAGTCTATAAGACTGAAGGCAAAAGAAACTGCACATAAGCACTGTATTCTAGTGGAGAAAGTTGTTTCCTTGTGTTAACAATTCTGATCCTACGACACGTGTATTCTGGAATTACACAATTAAATACATGGACAGTGGGTGGTAAGAGCCAGGTTTCTCACTGTTGAAGTGAGAATTTATAGATAAGCAAGGGAAGGTGGCCAGAATGATCCTGGTGCTAACAGATTAAAGTTGAAGACATAAGTATGAACTCATGTTTAGTTTAACACAGATACACATGGTTACATACAGAAATATTTATTGATATGCATATATATGCAGGTAAGTATATACACATATATTTTCTTAGTCAGCTGAGAGGGCCTAGAACAATGAGCACTCATAGAGTCCAAATTTTGATTTCTAAAACCCTTCTCTAATAAAAGGAACCAGGGCTCCTTGAAGAAATGGCTACTCCTAGGACCAGGTAGGAAATATAAAAATGTACTTGGAGTATCTTATAGTCCCACAAAGCAAGGGAATATTCAAAAACCACCCACCATAATGATGGGGCATATAAAAGGCACACAGAAGCAAACTGGAAAAATTTCCAATAGCCATATTTTAGAGATACATACATACTGAAATACGGACAGAACAAATATGATATCTGGAATTTGCTGTCAAATAACCTAAGGTAAGGGGTGAGTAGGAGTATAGTGGAAACAAGGTTGGTCATAAACTGATAGTTTTTGAAGCTGGGTGATAGTTACGTGGAAGTCAAACTATTCTGCCTACTTTTGTAAGTGTTTGAAAATGTCCACTGAAAAAGGATGAGAGAGAGAAATTTTTCAGCAACTCAAGTTCCAAGAGAAACAACGGTGCCCTCCAAGGATAGCAAACTTGTGTCTTCTTCTTTTACCTGCCTATTATAAGGCTTTTCTGATTTTAGCCCCTATTAGCCAAGACTGCAGTTACACAACCATATCCTGGATGCCCAGGGCTGCCTTCAATTTCCATATTTTATATAAGTGAGATCTGGTGCCCAGGCACACGTTTGCCAGAGGAAACAGGGAAGCCTTTGACAGCATATCGGGAAAGATATGGAAGCCTCCATATGAATTATGGAAGCTCCAGAAACAGATACTTGAGCAATTAAAGCTCACCCTAGAGTTTCCAACACAATGTGGCCTTGCAGCTCCATAGAATCAGGCTCACAAGGACCAACTTCTCAACGGGGACATAAATCTATCTCCAGACCGACTGCCAGCAACATATGAAGGCACACTTTTACTCAAGAAAGAGGGAGATATAAAGAGAGGAAAAGAAAAAAGAAGACAAGGATGAGAGAATACGTTTTGCATTTTCTCCTTGTGGACCGCAGCAAAATGAGTATCAACAAAATAATCATTAGAAAATGGGCACTTCCAACAAGTTCAAAGGAATTTTGGAAGTTAACTGGAAGTTAACGAAGGGTTGAAGTGGAATCACTGAGGTCCTGACTCCTAAAAATTCTTAAATATCCTTAAATTCTTTTTAAGAAATTACTGAGACAAAATCTACATACAGTAAAATCCAATCTTTTAGTGTAGGGTTGTATTTGACAAATGTATCCAGTAGTATAATCATCACCACAATGAAGATATGTACAGTTCCGTCGTTTTCCCCAATTTCCCTGTATTTCTTTCTAATTAGCCCTTTACTACCTCTACTAGCTCCTGTTAACCACTGCTCTGTTTTTTTGTTTGGTTTTGCCTTTACCAGAATGCCATAAAGTAAGTAGATTTTGAGTCTGATTTTATTCACTTAACCATAATCCATCTGGAATTCAGTCATGTTGTTCTGCGTACCAGTATTTCATTCCTTTTTGCCGTACAGTATAGTATTTTACAAGTTCATCTATTCATCAGTTGAGGTTCACTTCAGTTATTTCCAGTTTTTGATGATAATGAATAAAACTGCTATAAACATTTATGAACAGGTTTTTGTTGGAACGTAAGTTTTTATTAATCTTAATTACCCGAGTGAGTTTGCTGGGTCTTATGGTAAGTATATATTTAACTTTATAAGAAACGGCTGATCTGTTTTCAAAAGTGGCTGTACCATTTTGTGTTCCCAACAGCAACTTATGAGAGTCCCAGTTGCTCTGTATCCTCAACTGACATTTGGTATCCTCAGTTTTTCCCTTTATTCTAACAGGTATATTATTGTATCTCATTGTGGTTTTAATTTGCAGTTCCCTAATGACTGATGATATCGAACATGTTCGTGTTTTTTTTTCTTACATCACTTTTGGTAAAGTGTCTGCTCAAATGTTTTGCCCAATTTTTAATTATTTCCCTTCTGAGAGTTATGTATTCTGGACACAAGTCCTTCACACCAGATGTTTGCTGTGCAAATATTTTCACTCTGATTATGACTTGTCCTTTCATTTTCTTAACAGTGCCTGGATGGTTAATTTTATGTGTGAACTGATTGGATTTTAAGATTAAGTATTATTTCTTGGTGTGTCTATAAGGACATTTCCAGATGAGATTAGTTTCTGAGCTGGTGGATTCAGCAGAATAAACTGATCTCTTCAATGTGGGTGGGCATCATCCAACCCACAGAGGGCCTAAACAGGAGAAAAGGCAGACAAAGGAGGAATTCACCCTTTTTTCTTTAAGTCTGATTGCTTGAGCTGAGGCATCGATCTTCTTCTGCCTTGGTGTTCTTGGTTCTGTCTTCAAGCTGTACGGCCATCTCCACCTTCAGCTCTCCTGGTTCTCAGACTTTTGGATTTGGTACTGAATCATACCACTAGCTTTTCTGAATCTCCAGATTTCAGAGTGCAGCCCATGGAACTTCTCAGCCTTCATAACTGGGTGACAGCCAATTCCCTGTAATAAATGTTTATATCTACCCACCTACCTACCTACCTACCTATCTTGACAGATATTGTATCTTGACATACAATGGCTTTTGAATAGAACATTTTAATTTTGATAGTCTTAGCAATTTTTAAAAATTTCATGGTTTGTGCTTTTTGTGTCCTCTTTAAGGAGTTTTTGCCTAGCACAAAAATCATAAAGATACTCTTCTATTTTCTCTTTTAGAAATTGTATAGTTTTAGGTTACATTTAGGTTTATGACCTAATTTGAGTTAATTTATGGTGTGAAGTAATGGTACAGTGTCATTTTATTTATTTGTTACATTTGGATGTCCAACTATTCCAGCATTATTCATTGAAAAGACTATTCCTTCTCCTATGAATTATCTTGTCACATTTGTCAAAATCAATTGACTGTATATATGAAGGCCTATTTCTGGACCCTCAATTCTGCTCCACTGGATTATACGTCTATTCTTAGGCCCAAGCCACACTGTCCTCATTACTATAGCTTTCCAGTAAGTCTTGAAATCAGGTTGTGTGAGCCTTCCAACTTTGTTCTTCTTTTTCAAAATTGTTTGGCTATTCTAGAACTATTGACTTTCCATATACACTTTAGGATCAGTTTGTCAATATAGAAAAAAAACCTGCTGGGATTTTGACTGGGATTGCAATCTATAGCTCAATTTGGGAGAAATACATCTTAACAATATTGGGTCTTCTAATTCATGACCATAGGATCTCTCTGCATTTAGTTTTTTTTTTCTTATCAAAGTTGTTTAATTACTAACATGTAAGACTTGCATATACAGTTGATCCTTGAACAATGTGGGGGTGAGGAGTGCCAAAATAAAAGCATAACTTTTGACTTCCCCCAAACTTAGCTACTGATAGCCTCCTGTTGACTAGAGTAGCCTTACTGATAATATAAGCAGTTGATTAGCACACGTTTGGTATGCCATATGTATTATATACTGTATTCTTACACTGAACTGGAGAAAAGGTTAAGAAAATCATAAGGAAGATAAAATACATTTACAGTACTGTACTTATCAAAAAAGTTCCGCATTTAAGTACAGTACTGTACTTATCAAAAAAGTTCCGCATTTAAGTTCCACATTTGACCTGTGCAGCTCAAAACCATGCTGTCCAAGGGTCAACTATATTTTGTTAAATTTATCGCTAAGCACTTTAGGTTTTTTGATGCTATTATAAACAATTCTGTCATAATTAATTCAATTTTCAATTTTTCAGTGCTCATTTATGTACAACTGATTTCTGTATATTACTCTTATACCCTGAGAAACTGTCATAGGATAAGGAGGGGCAGGTTACATGGGGTTGGGTGAATGGGAAGAAGACAGAACATCTGATGCAAAGGTACTGAGACATGAACAAGATCAAGCAGGCAGGACAGCAACCCTAAAACATTCTACGTTAATCCCAGTGTCAAAAGCAAAGCAGGAGGTGGCAGGAGGTGACTCCTCAAAGGGTAAATTATAGAGGGCATTGAAGCTAAGCTAAGGAGGTAAGAGGTGTGGAGTTCATTCTGTAGAGAGTGGGTAAGCCACTGACAATGTTTTAAACCATCAAGTTTCATAGTAGATCGTGTTTTAGAGAGAATGCACTGATGATTATGAAGAGAATGGATTTGACGCAGGGAGAGAGGAGAGTGATGAGAGAAGTATGTGAGGCAGGGGGTTTGGTTAGGGAGCTATTAAAATAATTCAGGACATAAGATGAAAGGGCAGGAACTAAGAGGATGACGGCTGTGAGACAGGAGATTCCTGATACATCTGAGGCTGAATCAGGTTTTGGAGCCTCTGCACTCAGGTGCCATTCTCTTCTTATTGCCCGAGAAGACCCCGTCCGCGATGTAAGATAACGCCAAATCTCTCTAAGCTGGGAAATTATCATAATTCTCTGTGTTACGCTGTCTGTAAATTACTTTTAAATACTTTAAGATATGTATTATGTCACATATAGGTGGGTACATTAGTTCTAATTCAAATCTGAGAGATGGTTAATTATCATTTAAAGAGCCCTAATCAGAAATAAACTTTGCAAGGGGATTAGCATTTGAGGTTAGCTCTCCAATATTCTCTGTGTAAATGCACACCAGGAGGAGAGGTGGTTAACAACAAGGGAATCAGAAATATGGTTTCATTAGTGAAACTTAAGTATATATGAATTGACTAGACATCCCCTCACTGGCTTGATTTAGGAACAACAAATTAATGGGTACAGTTGCCTAACTTTCTTTGAAGAGCATTCCAGGGCTAGGGTTCCCTTTGGGTTTGTATTCTATCACTTCACAAGGCATTCTGATCCAAGAGAAGTCTAGTGGATTCTCCTGCCACTTACATACTGTTACATCTGTTCTGAGTGAACCTTTCAGGCAAAGCTCTCGTCAAGTGCCTAAAGATTAGAGAGTGGGGAGTGGGTTTAACAAAAAAGATGTGACTATTGTTGTCCTGCCTGTTAAGACAGACTTGTCTGGGGGCCTAATTCCACCTGCTTTCACCGTAGCCCAGCTCCAGGAAATGAGGCTGGAAAAAAGGGTCCTAGGGCTCTCACTCAATCATTTGGTGTCTGTAACCTAAATCCAATTGCCTTTGATCAGCAATCAGCAACACTTGCATTCCTTTCAGAAATTTCCAAACACCCAATGCTGTCCACACCAAACTCTGCTCACGTAGTCTGTCCCCCTGGCTGGTTCTTCTGGGGCAGAGCTTTCTGGTCCTCCCAGTCCCCAGATAGTCCCTCTCCAAGTTGTGTCATATCTCCTCAGGGCATCTTGTGCTCTCTGAATGTCACGGCTATCAGCTTAGCTGCTTATGGTTCTCAGATTATTCCATATGTGTTCATCTGACCTCCCCAACTGTGAGACAAACCTTTAGAGGAACAGGATTCCCCTGTCCCTTCCTCCTTTCCATATTTTAAATACTTTGGTCAGGCACTACCCTTGGCACTGGTGAACAAGGCAAACAGCTTCTGCCCTAAGACAATGTTCAGTTGAGTTAGCAAGACAGACAAGAAAATGGGCAATTTCAAGAGACCACGATAAGGGTAGGAATTCACTCATTAACTCATTCATTCACTTGCTCTGCTCATTTCACAAATTTGTATTGAGCTAATTCTCCTTTAGCCACTGGGGGACACTGCTCAAGAAAGAATCTGACCTCACGGACTCATAGTCCACGAAAGGGACGAGCCCACACTCAGAAGAGAAGAAGGAAGTTGAATCCTGAAGAACAGACAGTTGTGAGGAAAGGCTGATAACCACCAGTTAGTTGGTGCTGAGTGGTGCTTTAAATTCCTGGGTATCATCAGCTCCATCTTCCCACCACAAATCTCGATTCCAGGCTTTCTTCCTGGAAAAAAATAAAACCAAGAATACTACCCAACGTTTTCACATGTGTCATGTTGTGCGGTGAGGGGCACCACCCTCCCCAGGCTAAAGTTCTCCGGGGAAGCAGGTTCTGAGGTGGAAATCCCCAGAGTCAACCAGCTTGGGGAGGGGGAAATCTGCATTTTCAATAGCTAGGTGTTGTTTTTCCTCTGGACCCTACTAAGAAGCCCTAAACTAAATTTACAGTTAACCCACAGGAATCTCTTTCCTCTCAAAGTAATAGCCTACTTGATAAAATAGGTTTATCAATGGGAACGAATACAGCAAAATGTAGCAAGACCAGTGGGTTCACCCCTCAGTTCTTTATCTCGATTTCAGAGCTAAACGGCAGCAGACTCCTCTCACCTGAACAAAGCCTGCATTCAGGCCACAGTTCTGGAGCTCTGCTGGGCCAAGCTTCCTGTCTGTATCACACAGTCTAGGGTGTTTCCAGTGAACCCATCCCCCTCCTCTGTTAAGAATTCCCCTGTGTGAGGATGAATCAGCAGAATTTTGCGGCAGTTTGAAGTGGGAGGGACTTCCCATGGTGTCTCTGTATTACGGTTGGGAAGCTGTGAGCTCATCTTTCCAGCTGGCCAACTCTCAAGTTTGTCCAGGACCTGCCTTTCTGCTGTGCAACAGCTCAGTCCCAACATGACTTCATCTGGTGTTAAAGAAATTCAACTGAGTAAATTTGAAGACCTAATTGGCTTTATTCGATGATTCATAAATTGGGCAGCATGCCATCTAGCCAACAGAAAAGAGCTCTGAAGAGCTGTAGAAAGGAAAAGTTTTTAAAGGCAGAAAGGGGTTGGGAAAAGTTTATTAGAGTGCATGGTTTCAAGCACCTTCCTCCTAAGCGGGGGTGGAAAGGGTGTATCTGGTGAATTTCCTCCCTAGTGCTGATCAGGTAATTCTGGATTGGTCGGTTAAAGGTTACATACCAGGAGAGGCTGAATTTCCAATTTGCTGAGTAAAGCTTGGCATAAATGACTCCATTTTGGGCCTGTAGTCTCTTTTTTAACAATTTCCTCTTTTGACTAGATTCTCAGCTAAACTGAGAGATATGAAAAAATTTTAAGGCATTAACAGCACTCCCTGAAGTACTCAGTATTTTCTTTAAATCTTTTGTGTGGTATGCACAGGTCACGACTTTTTGTCGTTGTTATTTTGTTTTGCTTAATCTCTGTGCTATTCACAGACCATGACTTCATGTTCACAATTTTTTAGGTTGATCATTCTCTTCATTCCTTTTCTGATCTTCCAGTCTTAGGGAGACCATTTGCTTGGTGGTTAGTAACTGTGAAGATGTACTGAAAACCTTTGAGAGAATACAATGTGCTAGGGAGACTACTATGATTATTGTTAAGTAGGGTAACTTTCAATGTTTGAAATATCCTTTGGAGCCATGGTCCCCAAGACTCAAAACAATCAAAATCAAGTAAGTCAAAGGAGCTGCCACTGAAGGAGTCACATTTTTATAACAAATGGTTTGCTCAGTGATCTTATGTAACTGAGTTTCAACTTCCCCGGAGTGTTAAACCAGGTGTAGTAGTTGATGTTAGCCAGAGCATAGACACTTCCTCGCTCAGCTGAGAGATAATTAGGACTGTTATTATCAACAACTTTGGCCAGGGTCTAAGGATTTTTGTTGGGCAGCTATTGTCTTGGCAATGGACTCCACAACACTTTTCAAGAGTTGGAAAAGGAAAGGTCCTAGATGGTAACATAGGAAGACTGTGAACTCACTTTCTTCACAGACACACCAAATCTATACCTATTTATAGAGCAATTCTTCCTGAAGAACTGAGGGCTGACTGAACAGCATCCGTACAACAAAAGATACAGAGACCACATAAAGAAGAGCAAAAGAGACAGAGACACAGTAACAAACAGAACTCCCAGCTCCCTCACCCCATGTGGCAAACTGCAGTGGGGAGGAATAGACCTGAGGGACTGTGAGCCGATTTCTCTGCTCTGGGACACAGAAAAATTGCCATGTGTTAAAAGGCCAACTAGAATATGAAGGATCCAGCCCCAAATTGTGCCAAAAAGTGGGGAGCTCTCTCTGGGTTGGAGGGGCTGACAAGCATCATGGCTTATATTCCCGCTCCACCTTGACAGTGCAGATGGAAGGAGGGTCCTGGCATCCTAGCCAGCCTACCATCTGAGCAAGCCCCAGACCCCTCGCCCACACCAACTCCAGTGACCCTATCAAGGTGGCCCTGGAGCAGCACACACCAAGACACCTCTGGTCAGCTCTCACTACAGCTGTAGCCTCCTCTCTGAAGTGACATAGGCAGGAAGAGCCCTGAAGCACTCCAGGCCTATACCACGTTGGCTCTAGACAACTCACCAGGGTAGCTTAGGGGCAGAGTGCCCTGGGGATCTCCAAGCCCCCACTCGCTTTGGCTCCAGAGGACTGGTCAGATGATCCCATGCACGGAGCATCCCAGGATTCCCCGGCCCCATGCCCACCTTGGCTGCTCGGGCACCCCTGCACGGAACACCTGAGGACACCCTCGTTTGCACCCACTTCAGCTTCAGCTGTCCTACTAAAGTGCCCTCTGCACAGACAGTCCCAGGACCTCCCCAGCCCACACCCAGTTTAGCTCTGGCTAGCCCACCAGGACTGCTACAGCACAGAGTGCTTTGGGACCCCTAGCCTAAGCTGGCCACAGCACCAGCTAGCCAGTCAAAATCACGAGGCACACATAGTCTACACAGGAGACAGAGGAATATGATCCAAATGAAAGAAAAAGACAAAGCCTCAGAAAAAGAATGAAAAAAAAATAGAATAATCTACCTGATAAAGACTTCAAAGTAATAGTCATAAAGATGCAACTGGACTAGAGAAAGGAGTGGATGAACCGAGTGAGAATTTCACCAAAGAGACTGAAGATCTAAAAAAGAACCAATTAGAGTTGCAGAATACAATACTGAAATGAAAATAAAATACTAGAGGGAATCAACAATAGATCAGAATGTGCAGAAGAACAGATCGGTGATGTGGAAGATGGGAAAATGGAAAGCTAAACAGGAAAAAGAAAAATGAATTTAAAAAATGAGGACAGGCTAAGGGATATCTTGGACAACATCAAGCAAACACTTAAATTATAGGGGGCCCCTGGGGGAAAAGAGAGAAAGGAGCAGAGAATTTATTTTAAGAACTAATAGTTGAGGGATGCCTGGGTGGCTCAGCCGGTTAGGCAGCTGCCTTCAGTTCTGTGATCAAGTCCCACATCGGGCTCCTTGCTTGGTGGGGACCTGCTTCTCTCTCTGCTTGCCTCTCCCCCTGCTTGTACTCTCTGTCTCTCTGACAAACAAATAAATGAAATCTTAAAAAAGGGGGGGGGGAAGGGAAGGAAGGGAAGGGAAGACAGTTGAGGGGCACCTGGGTAGCTCAGATGGTTAAGCGTGTGCTTTCAGCTCAGGTCATGATCTCCAGGTCCTGCAATCAAGCCCTGCATTGGGCTCCCAGCTTAGTGGGGAGTCTGCTTCTCCCTCTCCCTCTGCCCCTCCCCCTGACTCTCCCCCTGCTTGTGCTCTGTCTTTCTCTCTCCCTCAAATGAATAAATAAAATCTTGGAAAAAAAAAGAAAAGAAAAGAAAGAATAGTTGAAAAGTTCCCTAGTCCGGGGAAAGAAGCAGACATCTAGGTTTAGAAAGCATAGAGAGCTCCAAACAAGATGAACCCAAGGGGGTCCATAATACAATACAATATAATTAAAATGTCAGAGATTAAAGATAAACAGAACGTTTTAACAGCAGCAAAACAAAGGAACTACATATGTACAAAACCCCTAAGTCTATTAGCTTATTTTTCAGCAGAAACATTGCAGGCCAGAGGGAGTAGCATCATGTATTCAAAGTGCTGAAAGAAAAAGAAAAACCTACATTGAGGAATACTTTTCCTGGCAAGTTCATCGTTCAGAATGGAAGGAAAGATAAAGTGTTACCCAGAAAAACAAAAGGTAAAGGAGTTCGTCACCACTAAACCAGTCTGGCAAGAAATGTTAAAGGGACTTCTTTAGGTGGCAAAGAAAAGGCAATAATTGGAAGTGAAAAAATTATAAAAGGAAAACATTTCATGAGTCAAAGCAAACATACAGTAAAGGCAGTAGAGCAATCACTCATAAAGCAACTTTGAAGGTTAAAAGACCAAAGCAGTAAAACAGGTGGTATCTCAAAACTCAGCTAAGAGAACTCACAAAATAAAAAGATATAAAATATGACAACATTTACATGAAATATAGAGGGGGTAAAAATGTTCTTTCAGAATGCATTTAAAGTTAAGTGACCATCAAATTAATATAAGCTGCTCTATACTTAGTACGTTACATATGAACCTCATGGTAACCACAAACCAAAAACCCGTATTACACGTACAAAAAATAAAGAAAGAAAACCAAATATAACACTAAAGAAAGCCATCAACCACAAGGAAAAGAACAAGAGAAGAAGAAAGGTACAGAGAACTACAAAAAACAGCTACAAAACAATTAGCAAGATGGCAATAAGTACATACCTATCAATAATTAGTTTAAATGTAAATGGATGGTCTGAATGCTCCAATCAGAAGACGTAGGGCAACAGAATGGATATAAAAACAAGACCCATCTGTCTGTTGCCTGTAAGAGGTTCACTTTAGACCTAAAGACACTCACAGACTGAAAGTGAAGGGAAGGAAAAATTTTATTCCATGCAAACAGAACTGGAAAAAAAAAAAAAGCCAGAGTAGTAACGCTTACTTATATCAGACAAAGTAGACTTAAAAACAAAGATAACAAGAGACAAAAAAGGGCATTACATAATGATAAACAGATCCATCCAACGAGAAGATATAAAAATGTAAATGTTTATATGTCCAGCATCAAAGCATCTAAATGCATAAAGCACATATTAGCAGACATAAAGAAATTGACAGTAATACAACAATAGGGGACTTTAACACCCCACTTACATCAATGGATAAATCATCCAGTCAGAAAATCAACAGGGGAACAGTGGCTTTAAATGGTACATCAGACCAGATGGACTTAATAGACAGACAGACAGATAGAAACATTCCAACCAAAAAACCCAAAATACACATTCTTTTCAAGTGCATACAGAACATTCTCCAGGATAATCACACATTGGGGGTACGGCCTTCTAGTATGGAACATGTAAGTCACAGGGATGAAAGGTACAGCGCTGGGAATACAGTCAACAGTGTCGCAGTGCTGCAATGGTGACAGATGAGCATACTTGTGGTCCACAGTTGTCCAATCATTGTATTACACACCGTGTTGTCCTCTGAAAACCAAATTCTAATTTCGCGCCAGCTTACTTCTGATGTTAAAATTCATTTGGCTTAATTTCTTCTAATCTTAGCCAGCTTGACCACACGTTAAAATTTCTGTCCAAAGATTCCTTTTCCATAAACTCTGTACATTTCTTTTTTACATTCAGATTTTGTCCTTTGTTTTTGTTTGCATTCTGAAATAACCAGCCTGAGCTCAGGACAAAATCATTTTCTTTTACCTTAATGAAAATTCATTTCCATTTCTCATATTTTCTTTTACCAAGAACATTCCAGGTTTCCAGGATCATGACCTGAGCCAAAGGCAGATGCTTGATGAGCCCCCCAGGCGCAACCTCAAGCATGACTTCTGATCAGAAAGATCTATCACCCAGGAACGGATAAGGTAGGGACAAGATATTTCTTTATTTCACTTTAGATGAAGAAATTTCTCTATTGCTTTTGTATGAATTTTTTTTTTCTCCTGCAATTAATCTGCCACCTTGTGGCCTAACTGAGGAATTTCAAGTCCCATAGACTAGAGAGAGGATTGATGAAGCAGGAATCAATATTCTTTCGGCTAATACAAGCACACACAGTACTGGCTGTCACAAGTTAATACATCAATAGAAGGATGCCTTCCCCTATATAATGCCTCTCTTACCTGCCATACAGGAGGCATTTTATAATTTTCCAAGAATTCATGGAATAATACAGAAGTGCTGAAATCATAAACACTGTTTACCTCTGTATGCTTTTGACTCCATAAAATGAAAACTAGAGTATGGTCCTTATATTTTAATGGGAGGAGAAACTGCCCTAAAAGCTATAGAGTCCCATAAGATTAATTCCAACTTATAAAATATCCCTTAAAAATAATGAGAGGAATTTACAAACATAGATAAAACCTGGATACTGAGGAGACACCCACTAAACTAGAAGAAAGAGTAAACACAAGCAGATAAATGAAATCTCTTTTCTTTAGGTGAGTCATGAGGCCAATACATAATGATCTTGAGAGACTGAGACGGCTACTTCTATGTGAGGTGGGTTGTCCTTCAATCAGATCGCTTCTTAGATTCTGCACAAAACAAATAAGCATTGACCATATCCCACTGTTGTGTAGACTTTTACCCTTTTAGTTGCTGGATAATAGGGAGGCTGGGAGAGGAGTCCCAGAGAAGGGATGGGTGGGGGTGCTGGAGAGCCAGGCTAGTACAGACTGGTTGAACTTCAGCCTTGCCCTTAGTTCAACCTGTTCTCAACTTCAGAAATGCTGCCTAGAGATAGACATCTTTCAAAATTGAGATACAGCTGACATTAACATTAGGAGCTCAGTTCTTAGCAGCTGGTAGGAGAGCAATAATTAATTTTGCCACCTGAATGTACAACTTATCCAGCACGCTCCCGTTCCCAGAGAGCGACATTTTCCCTTCTCCCCATGTTCTCCCAACTGGTGTTTCTGGGTATCATTCCAGTCCCTGCTGGGACTAAAATCATGCTCAACATTTCCATCCCGCTTTACTGGGACCCACTTTTCCCCAGAGCTGAACTGTGACATCTTGTCACTAGCTAGCTAAGAACCTGCTGCAGCCTGACAGATCTCACTGTTGGCTCACCACGTGGGACGCCTCTGGTATCAATCCCAGCTTGGAAAGAGCTAAGGTCCCAGAATCCTCTAGGACAAGGGCATTTGAATTGCTTGCCCTTCCCGTTGGGGCATCCTACGTTTGGGTAACGTTTTGAAGACTGGCTGACTCCCCTTTCCCATTGGCTCTCTGCTCCTTCAACACGAAGCCAAATGGTCAGAGCTCAAAATCATGCCACTCTGCTTGTGGGAGGGTAAAACCTGAGCGCTCCTCAAGGGTCCAGATGTTTTGAGAAGTCTGCGAGAAGGTACTTGAAGAACACCTGCTGATTCTTCATGAACTCAATAACTAGAGTCACAGAGTCTTCTGAAGGGAAGAAAGGGATGGGGGCAACAAAGATAGAAGCTATGAGGGTAATGGAACTGGAAAGGAGAGGGGTGCTCTGCTTAGAAAAATTGTCTAAGGCCCAAGTATGGCATCTGAGTCCCTAACAGATCTTCCCATGTCCATAGCAGACATCACGCACTGATTCCAGCATTCCTGCCTGCTGTACCCAGACTTGGACTTAGAAAATCCATCTTCATATAGCATTCCACGTGCTCACTATGAATTAGTTGTCATGCAAGCTGAAAACTATCAGCCAACTGGATTTAAGGGAAGCAGTCAGTACCTTTCTTCTTCCTAAGCCATGAACATGATATAAGGCATGCATGGATGAGGGAAAGTCAAACAGGAAACCAAAGAGGAAGGCTGTGCTAGGGAGAAGCAAACTAACTTTTCAAGGCCTTGTGGTGTTAGAATTTAGGACTTTTCCTATTTAATTATGAGCATTTCACACATTTTTTCTTTTCTTCTAATTGCCTTCTTGTGCCCAATACCATTTCCCCTCAATGCAGTCTCTCCTACAATCCCTTTTCCCCCTCATTCCCAATCCCCCTCCCCAATTGGCTGGTGTGCTGTAGAGCTGAAAAAGGAACGGGGTTGCCTGGAAGTCCCTCCTGACCCACAGGCAGCCTGCCAAGTTAAGTCTGTGAACAGGAAAGGTGACTTGGGAGCAGTCACGAGAGTCAAGGATGCCTGTCCATGCTGAGTGGCCATTTGTGCTTCCTGGAATCTAATTTGTGATCCTGCCCCAAACCCTGCAAAGTTGAGGTTCTGCAGCTACCAAATGTTCCCTGAATGTGTCCTTTTGCTCAAAATCAAAAAGAAAAACAAGAACAGAACAGGAGGTTGTTTAACCTAGCCCCAAGGAAAAGAAAGGGAAAACACTAGAACGTGAAAGACTGCTTTCAGTGCAGCTCCAGGTGGGGGTGGGGGTTATATTAAATTAAATATTCCTATTATCCCTTTAGAATCTAGGAAGCACAGCCTGGCAGCTACTCCTGGTTAAAGCTGGTCTCAGATCTCCAACTGGCAGCAAAAGGTATCCACTTAGACTCTTACTGTCACCTATGAATGTTACCACCCTCTACCACCCAAAATCAAAGCCTCAAATTCATCACTGATGCCCCCTTTTTTCTTAATAATCGGAATATAACTGCCTCAATGTCCAACAGATTCTCTCAAGGGGTCTCTGGATCCACTCCTTTCTCTATGACTGCCCCCTTGTCCTTAGCTTCATCACGACATCACCCTTGTATTACTGGACCCATTTGGTCTCACTCACCCTCCAGCTTCAATCCCCTCCTTACTACTAAACCAATATTTCTAAATTCAGATTTCATCTTTTTACTACACTAATTCCATAAACCTCTCCAATGGATTCCCATGTTGACATTCAAAGCCTAAAACTCTCTGGGCTGCTATGCAAACCCTCAATAATCAGTCGCCATATTTCCTCTCTACATTATTATTAACTATTTCCTACTGGTATGCATGTGCTCCCAACATTATGTTTCCACACACAGAGTGAGCCTCTTGCTGGAGTATAAGTGGTCTTCTGCTTGCCTTTTAGGATTAAGCAGGAGTTCAAGTGAGATCCTACAGCTTTGTGTGTTCCTAGCAAGACCTCCCCACCCTCACCTTGTCATTACCATCAAGGCTATTTTCATTCTGCCTTTTAGCACTGTGTGTGTTTCCTTACAAATTCCAGGTCTCCTTGTTCTTCCCCACCTCCCTTACTCTAATACTAACATGAGCCTACACATCCCCTTTTTTGACCCCATCTCGCACCGTTCCTCACCTTCTGAAACAACTTCAATGTGCTGTTTGGAACTTACTATCCAACAGCAGCAAAACTGCCTACATCCTCAACTTCTCTGAGTATTTTCATTCTCTTTCCCTCACTGAAAGCTGACTCTCCCCTGAGGATCAAGTTTGGACAGAGCTGCTTACGTAGCTTTCTCAAAAGGAGCTGCTTTCTCTTCTACAGCTCCCTGGCCAGTAGGTCTGAGGGAGAGGGGCTTTGGTGTCCTCCTTGTCCTCTTTGCTGGTTCTAGACTATTCCCTTCCCTCTTCTCTAAATGCATCTGGCGTTGATGTTATGTCATTATATTATACTACCTATTTCTCTGCCTTGTGACAGTCATGTATCAACCCACTGGTTATAGTCCATCATTCTTTGAAGACTTTACTCCTGAGTTATTGTCACCCTCCCTAATATACTCTTGTACTCCTGCTATGGTTCTTGATGATGTCGTTGTAAGCAATTCTCCCAGCTGACTCCTCAGCTCCTTGACCTCATCTCTTCCAAAAATCATACTATAAATTTTATTTTTACCAACAACTACAATCTTATATCAATTTCCAGTCATTACTATCTATCTCTCTAGCTTACTTCCTTTAGTACCTGGCCTCCAAGAATCTTCTACCACACCCAACCTACAATGCATTGTTTTTTCCACTTTTTCACTGACCTTTACTCCCCTCTTATCCTCATGTACCTCCTTTCCCAGATTCAATTCCATGGTCATTTGTTATATTTACTCCCTGGCATACAGCCTCAGCTCCCTTGCCTCGCTCTCTCTCATTTTGTTGTGCATCCTTGTGTTAAAGTATAATTTTTTTTAAACCAGACCCTGCTGAAAATATTAAATGAATGCAGATCAAATATTTTATTCAGTTACTTAGTTAATGAGTGAATCAGGAAGAAGTTATAGCCGTTCAAAAAGCACTTAAGAAGCTGAGTACAGGATTGCTAGATGAGGTACAACCTGGTTAACATTCAACAAGGGTCATAAACTATGTGTTCCACTAGGTAGTAATTATTTACATCCCTACTGGACAAAAAACTACATTATGCACCTTCACATATTACCTGGTACCTTTAATCAATGGTTAACTGCGAGCTGAACTAAATTTGTTCCCCTACATAATCCCCGGGTAGCCAGCCACATGACAAAGAAGGACATTAGACCCAGTTTTGCCCTATTGTAGAAAATAATGATGTTTTTACAGAGAAACAATTTTCTGGGGACACCTGAGTGGCTCAGCTGGCTGAGGGGCCAACTCTTGGTTTCAGCTCAGGTCATGATCTCAGGATCCTGCGATCAAACCCTGCATTGGGCTGTGCACTCAATGGGGAGTCTCCTGAAGGATTTTCTCCCTCTCTCCCTCTGTCCCTTCCCCCACTCATGTGTGTGCTCTCTCTTCCTCTCTCTCTCCCCCTCAAATAAATAAATAATCTTAAAAAAGAAAAGAAAAGAAAAAATTTTCTGACACTCCATAAAACTACAAAGTGGTTAAACCCAACCACTATGGACTTGTATTACACAGCTAAACATGTCTGGAGAAAAACAAAACTAAAGCTCTGACATGAAATTCAGGATCAGCAGTTCAAGAAGACTATACTGCACAGCAACCAGATTCCATTATCTAGTTCATTCACTCTCTCTCACTCTCCTAGGTGACTACAGCACACTTTCTCTCCACCAAACCTCTCACACCTCTTTTCCTACCCCTGCTCTAAGCCAGTAATTGTGTAACTTATTTCACTTGAGAAAATACAAGCAATAAAAACCAAAAATTCTAAACTGCCGCTGCCACATTTCTCTACCTATATGCATCTGTGCCCGTACATTTCACTTTCTCTTCTATTACTGCAGATGAACTGTCCTCACTCCTAGAAAAGGTCAAGCACTCAACTTTCAGTTACCAGCCATATGGGGTAACAGGGTTGGACTTAACATTTTTTCTTAAATAACATGAAAATGAAATAAAATGTATGAAAGAGCAGACTTCAGGCATTTAACAACAGGCAGCACAGAATAGTGATGTCCAAGAGAAGGGAAACAAATAAAATGAGTCTTATTATTGCCCCAGTTTACTGTCCAGAGAACTTTGTAGGCCATAGTGCCAGGAATGGAATCACAATAAGAGCCTAATAGTCTTTCTGAGTTAAGGAGACACTGGAGTTTTGGGAGGCCAAGACAGCTAGAAAATAACAGGAGGGAGATGCAGAGCAAGAACTGTGATGATCTACGGAGAAGTCGCTTTGAGTCTGGGACCAAGTACTGCACATTTGTCTGAGTAAACTATCCAAAGCTTGGCAAGAACCACAGGAAAAGAGTAAGTGGAACAAATCTCTAGGGTTCACACTAAGTTGATTATAATTTGTATTAGCAGTAGCCAGAGTAGAAAGATTTCCTAATATGTAGGACATTTGGTAATGTCCTCAGAAGGGTATTGCCTTAGCAGTGGGGTTAAATTAGCCCTGAATTAAAGCCTTGAAAGGGTCAAAATGATTCCAAGTAACTCAACATGTCCCAGAACAAAGCCCAAAGATATTAAAAGCAATACTTTAAATCTGGCACCCAGTAATGTAAAATTCGCAATGTCAGGCATCCAGTAACAAAATACCAGGGATACAAAGAAGCTGGAAAATGTGGCCTACAAACAGAAAAAAGAAAAAAGCTGTCAACAGAAACAGACTAAAAAATGACACATATACAATTAGCTCACAATGAAACTAAAACAGCTATTATAAGTATACTCCATATGCTCAAGAACAAAAGCAGAACATGCATGTGATGAGAGAAAAAGAAGATATTTTAAAAGACCCATGTTGAAATTATAAAAATAAAAATACCTGAAATAAAAAACACTCTGGATGGTAGTAATAATATATTAGACACTGTAGAAGAAAAACAAGTGAATTTGAAGACATAGCATTAGAAGTTACTCAAACTAAACACACCGGAGGAAAAAAAAATAAACAGAGCATCAATGACCTGTGGGAAAAAACTGAACAGCCTACTATATACATGTGATTGGACTCCTGGAAGGAGAGGAGATGGGAAGAAATAAAAAAAATATTTGAAGACTCAGTAGCCAAAAAATTTCTAAACTTGATGTAAACTAAAACCTCACAGTTCTAAGAAGCTTAATAAAGAAAAACCACATAAAGAAAAGCTTAATAAAGAAAACCCACACAAGCATGTCATAATCAAAGGCTGAAACCCTACAAAAAAAGGGGGGGGGGAATCAACCAGAGGAAAAAGGACACATTACATATATAGAAACAAAGGTAAGATTTCAGCGGACTTGCCTCAGACTTGCAAGTCAGATACTATCCGTAAGCAACTGAAAGAAAAAAGGTGTCAACCCAAAAATCTGCACTGGCCAAACTAAGGCAAAACCCAAGAGAAATGAAGGCATATTTCCAAAGACATGCACACAGCATGGTTCACAGCAGCTTTATTTGTAATAGCTGAAACCTGGAAACAACCTATATGTCCATTAATAGGATAAATAGATAAATTGTGGTATAAAACTGTCAATACATGTGACAACAGTAGTGAAACTCTAATAATTATGCTAAGTGAAAGAAGCCAGATTTAAGTGAGTACACAATTATGATTCCATTTACATAAATTCCAAAACAAAATGCAAATTAATTGGTACTAACAGAAAGTAAATCAGTTCCTGCCTAGGGGAGCAGGGGCTAGGAGGAATGGAAAGAAGTTACAAAAAGAAATAAGAAACTCTTGGGGGTGATGGGTATGTTCATTACTTTAGTTGCAGTGATAATGTCACAGGTGTGTACACATTTCAAAGTTTATTAAATTATACCCCGTAAATTTGTGCAGTTCATTATAGGACAATTATGCCTCAAAAAAGTTGCTTTAAGGGGTGCCTGGGTGGCTCAGTTGGTTAAGCAACTGCTTTTGGCTCAGGTCATGGTCTCAGGGTCCTGGCATCAAGTCCTGCATCCCTTCCACTCCCCCTGCTTGTGCTCTCTCTCTCTGTCAAACAAATAAATAGAATCTTATATTAAAAAAAAAAGATTGTCTTAAAAAAAACTGCTTTAAAAAATTGTATCAAAGACATTTCAGACCAAAAAAAAAAAAAAATAGAGAGAGAGAGAGAGAGATAATTCATTGCCAACAGACTTGTACTACAAGAAATGGTAAAGGAAGTTCTTTAGAAGAAAAAAAAAACACCAGAGTAAGGAGTAAGGAGAGTTGACTATTGGATTTAATGAGGTGAAGATCATTGGTGATTACAAGGTGTACGGAGCAACAAAAACTTTAAGCATATAAGCAAATATAACAGATTGTTTCTCATTATAAAAATATCTTGAAAAAATAGACTGTCTCAAATAAAAATAAAATAATAAGTTCATACACATGGAAAAGTAAAATGTATGACAATTGAAGAAAGGATGAGAAAAGAATGTGAGTTTACTTCTGTAAGATTTTTACCATCTATGTGAAGTCACATAATATTTGATGGTAGACTTTGTTAAGATAAAGAAATATACTTTAAAGCCTAGGGAAATGACACAAAACAAAAAAACCAAAGAGGTATAATTAAGAAGCCTACAAATGAAATAATTTAAAAACGCTGAATCCAAAAGAAGACGGGAAAAAAAGGGAGAAAAGAAACAAAGAACATAGAAGATAAGTTGATAAAACTACAAGATGGTGTATTTATACTCAATTATATTGATGATTACATTAAATGTAAATGTTACACTTTCCAATTAAAATAGGTTGTCAGATTAGATAAGAAGGCTAGATCCAACTTGATTCTGTTTAGAAGAAGCATTTTAAATATAATGGCATTTAGAGGCTAAAAGGATAGAAAATGATATGTCATACTAACATTAATTAAAAGAAAACTGGAGTGGCTAGATAATCCTCAGAAGACAGACTTGAGAACAAGGAAAAATATCAGAAATAAAGAGAATATTTTAGAATAAAAGAGTAACTTCATCAAGAGGATATATGAATCCTAGTAAATGCCAACCACCAATGTATAAACTAGATCCCATCTCCATTAACATACTCAAGGTTAACCCTTGAACGAACTATTCCCTCTCCTTAAAACAAGTTTTTCTTCTTTACTGGAACTTTTGTATTACCATATAAAGACGCTGTCATTTATCCTATTTAAAAAAAGATACATTCTCTCTTGACCCCAGATCTTCCTCCAGCTAATGTTCAACTCTCTTTTTTCTTTAAATAAAATTTCTGTTGAAGGTTCTTTATACTTGCTCTCAATTCTTTCGTCTCATTCACTCTCAAATCCATTCCCATCAGAACTCTACTAAAACATTTTGTCAAGGTCACCAATGATCTTTACCTCATTAAATCCAATAGTCAATTCTCAGGCCTGATTTACTTGATCTAACAATAGGATTTAAGACAAGTGATCACTCTCTACTCCTTTATAAGCTTTCTTTTCTTGACTTCCAACACTTTCTTGGTTTTCTGCTGCCTGCTTCTCAGTCTTGTTTCCCTTCCTGGTTTATTTCTAAGCGCAAAACATTACAGCGCTCTAGGGATCAGACTTTAGTCCTCTTTTCTTTTTTATCTACACTCACATCCTTGGTGATTTCACTGAGTCTTACAGCTTTAAATGCCATCTATATGCTTGCTAATGATTTCCAAATTTATATCCCTAGACTAAACTCACTTGTTACAGGGACTTGAATATTTAATTACCTATTCATCATCTCTAACCAGATGTTTAATGAGGATTTCAAATTTAACATGTCAAAAATTGAACTGGCTCTACTTGGTCATGATCTGGGAGAACCTGGTGAACACTGATTTAATACAATCACTCACAGATGAGAGAGCCTTTGTGCCTGGTTTTCAGTGAAGTTCCAGCACTCCATTAGAGCCAAGAAAAAAAAAATTACAAGTTTGGATGCATTGGAGAGGACAAGAAGGACAGTTTGACTTAACCTACATCACCCCTTCCCCCAAGGCAGCATGGCATAGGGCCAAGAAAGATTTTCCCTGGCTTTTGGTTTATTCTGCAGGTAAAAGAGCATGTGAGTGAGCCCCTCTTTCTCCAGTATATAGGACAATGCCAAAGGGACTCATTTCTCTCTCATCCTATCCAGAGTGCTAATCAAAAGTTCTATGATTCAGAAGGTGGGAAGAGGTGAGGAGAGTGACAGAATTCTTGCAGGACGTTAAAGGGATACAGATCCTAAACTGTCTTGTGGATTTCATCAAGAAGCCTGCCCATAAGCTGCCGGGAGAGACTCACCCACAGGCCAACACCAACTGGCCCACAGGTAACCACAGTGTTGTGCAAGCCTCACACTACACACCTCCACCCTGGGCCAGCTCCCTGTGTGTGCTCCTAACAGTGGCACAAGTGGGTTTTGGCAGACTGCCAAAGAGCACGCACAGAAAATTAGCTGAATCTTCAGGCTAAAGAAAGACCACAAAACTGAGGTTTAGGGCCACGTGTGGGAAAACAAAAGAGAGGCTGTGAGTACAGAGTATGCTATAGGATCCAGAGAAGACATACAAGTTTAAGAACTGTGCCACAAAATGGAGCAAGAAGCAGGAGCAGGGGTACCCACAGAAGTCCTGAGCAGCCTCAGAATCTCTAGCAGGACTAATAAAAAGTATCTTTCTCCCAAATGCAAATTAGTAAAATTGTAGGACGTAATGGCTACTATGAACACAAAGACAGCAATGCATAACTTCAAGGAACATGCAAAATCAAGGTAACAAGGCACCACCAAAGAGTCACAATAACCTTCTGGTAACAGAGCACAAAGACATGGAGATGAATGATTACCTGATTAAGAATTCAAAAAAGCTGTTGTAAGGAAATTCAATGAGCTACAAGAAAACACAGACAATTCAACAGGAAATTCAGAAAACAATACATAAACTAAATGAGAAATTTAACAAAGAGATAGAAATCATTAAAAAAAAACTGAGCAGATACTGTAGAGCTGAAGAATTTTCTCAAACTCTTCCAAAAAATTGAAGAGAATACTCCTGAGCTCATTTTATGAGGCCAGCATTACTTTGATACCAAAGCCAGATAAGAACAATTCAAGAAAACTAAAGACAAATACCCCTGATAAATATAGACAAATTCTCAACAAATACTAGCAAACCAAATTCAATGATACATTGAAAGGACCATACATCAATGACAAGTAGGATTTATTCTGCAAATGCAAGGATGGTTCAACATAGGCAAATAAATGACATATCACAGTAAGAGAATGAAAGGTAAAAATCTTACAATCATCTCAATACATGCAGAAAAAGCATTTCACAATAATATAGCATCCTTTCATAATAAAAACTCTCAATGAACTGGGTATAGAAGGAACATACCTCAACACAGTAAGGGCCATATATGACAAGCACACAGCTAACATCACACTCAATAGCAAAAGCTTGGAAGCTTTTCCTCTAAAATCAGGAACAAGACACAGGTGCCCACTCTCACCACTCTTAATTTGATATAGTTACTGGAAGTTCTACCCAGAGCAACCACAGTAGAAAAAGAAGTAAAAGGCATCCAAATTGGAAGAAAGAATTAAAATTATCTTTGTTTGCAGATGATATTATATACAGAAAATCCAAGATTCTGCTGAAAAACTGTTAGAGCTAATCAACAAATTCAGTAGTTGCAGGATACAAAGTCATCATACAGAAATCAGTTGCATTTCTATACACTAACAATCAGATATCTAAGAAATAAAGAAAACAATTCAATAATACTGTACTATACACATGGAAGTTGCCAAAGGAGTAAATCTAAGTGTTCTCACCACAAAAAAGTAATGGTAATTATGTGCTGTGATAGAGGTGCTAGCTATATAACGTGGTCACCACTGTGCAATATACAAGTGTATCAAATCAGTACACTGTACCTCTTAAACTTACAGAATGTTACATGTCAATTATATCAATAAAGTTGAGAAGAAAAAGAAGAGTCTAGTGGATATCAAGATTATAGGAGTCTCGTAAATGAATGCTTAGGTCATCTATGTTCAGTCTTGGTTCTTTCAAAATATAAGCATTTAATTCCATGCATTTCTCTCCAAATATTTTAGTTCTATCCATGAGTTTTGAAATGAGGTATATTCATTATTATTAAGTTCTAATTTCCCTCCCTAATTTCCATTACATTTCTTCATGAGTTACCTTGAAGAACATTTTGTTTCTGTACTTTGGAACTCTTATTTTTAGATGTGCAAATTTATAATTTTTATATATTTATAAAATGTATATATTTATAATTTTTATATATTCCTGATTTATTGACCTTTTTATTAAAATGAAATAGCACACTCCATTTCTACTAATTTTTTTTTTTGCCTTAAAATCTATTTTATCTGGGGTGCCTGCGTGGCTAAGTCAGTTAAAGCATCTGTCTTCCGCTCAGGTCATGATCCTGGAGTCCTGATCAAATACTGCACTGGGCTCCCTACTCAGTGGGGAGTCTGCTTCTCCCTCTGCCCCTCACCACTCTGTGCCCTTTCTTGATCACTCTCATTCATTAAAAATAAATAAATAAATAAATAAATAAATAAATAAATAAAATCTTAAAAATTTATTTTATCTGAAATTACTATAGTCACCCAGGTCTTATGGTTACTATTTGCATGATATATCTTTTTCCACCTTTTTTCTTTCAAACTATTTGTATCTTTGAATCTAAAGTGTGTTTCTTATAGAAAACTTATTGTGGCATCATGCTTTAAAAAAAAATCCAGTCTGACAATCTGCCTTTGGATTGGGGTATAATCCATTTACATTTAATATAATTATTGATACAGTTGATTTATGTTTGCCATTTTTTTCTATTTGTTTTCCATATGTCTCATATCATCTCCTTTACTGACTTCTTTTGTGTCACATATTTATTTTTGAGGATACCATTTTAACTCATCTGTTGATTTTTAATTACTTTTTTCAGTTATTTTCTTAGTGGTTGGGATTACAATATGTATGCTAACACCATATACATCAAGTTAATAGTGAACTAATTCTTGTAAAAATTGCTCTGATATAGATTCATTTCCTCCTCTCTCCTTTCTGCTATTATTGTCATATATATCTCTATATGCCATAAACCAATAATATGGTATTATAATTACTGCTATATGCAAATATATTTTTTAAAAAGAAGATTTATTTGAGAATGTCTTTATTTTGCCATTTTTTGAAGGATACTTTTGCTTACTATAGAAACTGCCTTGGTTGACAGTGTTTTTACTAGTTTTAAATGTCATTCCATTGCCTTCTGGTCTTCATGGTTTCTCATGAGAATTCACTGAAAACTCATATCATTCTCCCCCCCCACCCCAATACATAAGTAATCTTCTCTTACTGCTTTTAGGATTTCTTTTTATCTTGTTTGACTTTTAGCAGTTTGACTATGATGTGTGTAGGCACAGATCTTTTTATTCTGACAGAAGAGTTAATGGAGTTCACTGAGCTATCTGAATCCCTATATAAATGTTTTTCATTAAATTTGGTAACCTTTAGCCATTATTCTAACGTTTTTTTCTGCCTCTTTTTCTCTTTCTTCTCCTTCTGGGATTCCACACACATATGAAAGATGTTAACGAAAGGGTCTCTGAATCTCTCTTCTTTTTTCTTTATCTTTTTCTCTCTGTTCTTCAGAATAGGTAATTTCTATTGTTCTGTGTTCAAGGTTAGTTTCTTACTTCCACTATCTCAAATTTACTGTTAAGACCATCTAGTGACTATTTAATTTTGATTATTATTTGGTTCTCTTTTCACAGTTTGTTTTTTTATTGATATTGCTTGTGCGTCATTACATTTCCCTTAAAATTATTTAAGCATAGCTTCACTTAATTCTTTTAACATAATTGTAAGAGGAGCTTTGAAGTCTTTGCTTCTAAGTCCAACATCAGAGTCAGTGTCTGATTGCCTTTTCCCCTTATGAGACACATTTCCTGTTTCCTTTGCACGTCTCAGAATTTTGTGATGGAAATTAGACATTTGAAAAAAAATATTGCAGCAACTCTGAATTCTGCTAGTATATATTTATTAACCCTTGAAGGTTGCTGTTGTTTTAATAACTTGACTAGATTTAACCTGAAGAATCTTTCTCCTCTGCAGTGTATAGCTGCTAATGTCTCTGCTTGGTTTTTGTTTGTTTTACCCTTTTGCTTATAATTTTATTCTGACTTCCTGGGAATTGCACCTGTTTGTGCATGGCTTAGTGGTCAGCTAACAGTTGGTCAGAAGTTTGTGTTCAAACAACTCTAGCTCATAAGCCTTCCACTCTATGTCAATGAAGCTGTGTGTGGGTTGGACAGCACATTCAAAATTCGGGCATGAAGTCTGCTTCAACTTTTACTTTCTAATAGACTCTTCTGAGCTTCCTGAATGCAGGTACAAGCATCCTGGTTGGTCAGGGATGTATAAAGAGAGTTTGTCTAATACTTTAATGATGCTCTCATTTCCAGTCTCTCTCTATACATTTCTGGCTGGTTTGCCACTCACTCTAATCAGACTACACCCTAGTCTAACAGGGCTTTGGGTTTTTCCTGTTTGTTTCCTAAGTTTGTTACTTATAATGACAATGACTCTGGGCATGGATTTTTGCTCTCTGCTTCTAGTCCTCTCTGGCTGTGAAGCTTCAGGTTTTACTATGGAAAAATGACACCAACTGAGCTGGAGAGGAGGGAGCAGCCCCAGACAAGAAGGCTGGAAACTCCCACTATTCTTACTCACTGTGCTTGAGATTTCCATGAGCATGCTTCTTAATTTGTTATTTGCCTTTGGTTAACTTCCAGAGCCCTTAATGACTATTTTTCTTTTTTTTACAGTTTTGTCCAGTATCACACTTGTTTTTTGGGGGGAGACTTTTCTAATCTCTTCACTATAGTTGCAAGTCCTTCCTCCAAATACACATTTACAACAATTTTTGGTTAAATCAATATTCAGCAAATACTGTAAATACACAAATGATTTTATATCTGAAGTAGATAGCAAACTATGCTTATTGTTCACTTTAGCTCTTCCTGTAATTAAAAAATACTTTATATTTTATCTGCTTAAATTTTCCAAGGCCATCATCTCAATAGAATTTTACTATGATCAAATATATCAGATAAAGTAACCATTCTCCCCCCCCCCCACACTCCCCGAGATATTTCTCTTAGAGTCCTTACTTTTTTCCAATCTTGACTTTTTTCTTTGGGTCTCCTGTACAGCTATTCTGAGAATTTTCTATCTCTATTCTGTGTTGAGCACATTGTTTCCTGGGTTAAATGTCTTTGTCTTGGAGGCCTACGTAAAATAGTGGCCTAAAACATGGGATCTGGAGTTAGATTGCCTGAGTTCAGACTCCAGCTCTATATTATTAGTTGTGCTACCTTGGAGACATTGTTTATGCCTCAATTTCCCCATCTGTCAAATGATGGAGAAAAGACAGACTTACTTCATTCAGTTGCCCTGAAGATCAGATGAGCAAATATATAAAAACTACCATTGGGAGAGTAGGTATTGGTGGAGCACATGTAGGTCTTTGAGAAATGTGCAGACGTATAATTTTTGAGACTTGTATAGCTAATAATTCTAACACTTGGTTATCTGATTGGGTATAGAATTTTAGGTTGAAAATATTCTGTCCTCAGAATTTTAAAGGTATTGTGCTGTGTCTTATAGCTTCCAGTATTGTTACTGATAAGTCCGATGACATTCTGACTGCCATCCTTTTTAATAAGTGTTCATTTTTTTCTTTTTGGAAGTTTTTAGAATGCCTTATTCTTGGCGCTTTGAAATTTCATCCTGATGTGTCTTGGAGCATTTATTCTTTTATTCATTATGCCGGCTACCCTGTTGATCCATTACTCCAAAAATTTCTCTTCTGCTATTTCTTTTTTTTTTTAAGATTTTATTTATTTATTTTACAGAGATAGAGACAGCCAGCGAGAGAGGGAACACAAGGNCCATTACTCCAAAAATTTCTCTTCTGCTATTTCTTTTTTTTTTTAAGATTTTATTTATTTATTTTACAGAGATAGAGACAGCCAGCGAGAGAGGGAACACAAGCAGGGGGAGCAGGAGAGGAAGAAGCAGGCTCATAGCGGAGGAGCCTGATGTGGGGCTTGATCCCATAACGCCGGGATCACGCCCTGAGCTGAAGGCAGACGCTCAACCGCTGCGCCACCCAGGCACCCCCCCTTCTGCTATTTCTTTGATAATTTTCTTTCTCTGTTCTCTCTGTTCAGGCTTCCTGGAACTCATATTCATTAGAGATTGGATCTTAGGGATTGATGCTCTAATCAGATTATCCTTTTACTCCTACTGTCTCTATTTTAAAATTTTTTAATTCATTCTGTTAGAGTGTTCCCCAATCTTTCTATTGAGTTATTTTAAATTTCTGCTATCATGTCTTTCATTTACAGGAGCTCTTAACAATGTTATTTTTTATTTTATGCAGCTTTGTTTTCTTTCATGGATAGAATGTCTCTTATCTCTCTGATCATACTTTTTTTGCTCCTGCTCCATGATTATCTGTGTTTTTTCTGAGTTCTTTGTTGTTGTTGTTTTTTTCTTGTTGGCTTTGTACCTGGCCTCTCAAATTGGAGGCTTCCTCAAATATGTGGTGATCTTTACCACTCCTTTGTCATATAAGAGTGATGCTCTAAACTTTCAGAGAGAACAAGACTTGTTGATTGAATTACCAGAAGACTTTTTGATAATGTGATCCCTAAATATCAATATAGGTCTTTTCTTTGAGGCTGACCAGTGTCACAATAGTTAGCTTAGCTAGGATAGGCTAGATTACCTGCAGGAATAAGTTAAATTTAAAAGACAAATCTCAATGGCTTAACACAGTAAATACTGACCATTCCACCATACGCCCAGTATTATTGGTGGTGAGCTTGGCTCCAGGTACTGAATTACTTCAAACTATCTTATGGTGCCACTATTATTTCATGATATTGAAGTGTTTGTCACAGCAGGGAAAAAGCAATCATGAGAGTTACACATTGCGTCTTGAACGCTTTACCCAGAAGTAATATACATGACTTCTCATATGTCATTGACTAAAGCAAATCACATGCCTGCTTACTACAAAGAGTAGGAACTAAAGTCTTTCCCACTGCTCAGAGACAGAGAAGAACCAGCAATACTAGACAGGGGCACTAATGTTTACCACATGGACTGTGTCACTCCCTTAAAAATCTTATTCATGGCTTCCTCATTGCCTCTTACTGGATTATTCAGACACTCAGCATCCGCTTGCTCAAGTTATTGGGAAGTTGCCCCCTTTTATCCTGATGAATACAGTATGTTGATGAAATAGAAATCAAGAAAAGCTAGATATAAACAAAAAGATTCCTCTGACTACTAAACTTTTTGCAGAGGTTAGAAAACAACAGAAAGTCTTCAGTTTTTCTTTTTCCTTCATTTTGTGTCTTTCTAAAGTCACTCTTGATCTCATCACAGCACCAGTTAGGAGACAAAACCAGGTAGAGATGAAGGTAGCAGCAAATAAGAGTTGGAGTTTGGATCCAGTTGTCACCAGCTTCCCAGGAACTAGTTCTGTAATTTACAATTGACTTTATGCAGTTACACCCAAAAGGGAGTGAGGTTGATAAAAGAGGCTGTGCTAATATTAGGCAAGTGTTTCAGGATCCAGAGCCATGAACAACAAGACGCTTTATCTGCAGGTACCCGGCAGTGATGGTGGACTTCAGGTTTCCCGGGCAGATGTAATTTAGATTCTTCAGTGATAAAGAGTTTGAATTTGAAGGCATCTCCCTCTTAAAGCCAGCAACACCCTGGAGAGTGAACAGGTCCAAGGCACTACTGTTTTGGAATACTGGATACAAAAGTGATTGTAAACCAGACAAAACTGTCTGTGCAAGTTCATCAGAAGACTTTAAAACCCACCTGTTTTTCTGTGTCTGTTTCCAAAGGAACTAATTGCTTAGGTTGCAAATAAATGGTGCCTGTTTCTGTTTCCCTCCCTTATGCTACAGGATGTTAAGTTGAAAATAAACTGTTATATATTTTTACTGAGCAAATATATGAAGCTAAAATTAGCATCCTCGTCATAGAACATAGATTTGTGCCAAAATTTGAAGCTAGACTGGTCAGCAAATAAACAAATGCCCTAGCTAGGTCACCCTAAGTCAGCTCTCTGAGCCCCATGAGCACAGGCCACCCCAGACTCATTCCCCACTGTGAGTGGAGAGTTGTCAAGAAAGTTCCTAGCCTACTGCTGGGCCTCCAGAAGTGGTCTTCTGGCATACATTCTTCTCAACTACAAACAACCCACACTTACTGCTCTACGCACTTGGCACTGTACAGAGTTCCTCGACCACCTCTGAAATGCAAATTTATATGAAATTTTATGAAAGGTGCCATTTATACCTTTAAGGCCCTATACAATGCAGCAGCTCATTTGCTAACTGAGGTCCCCATATTGATCAGTCACTAGAATTTTGCAGGCCACATTGGGGCAGGTCATAACCTTGGAGGAGATGGCTCTTTGCAGATGAGACAATCCCTAAAGGAGCTGACAATTGAGGTCTGCCATCCCAAGGCACTCCCAGGAGCTGGGACATGAATCTTCATTGAAGGGGATCTGAGTAATGCATCCCGTTGCCCACAACACTGCTGTATCAGGTCATTTCTCCCTGCAGAGTCTCTAACCAGATTTCAAAGTTCCTCAAATTTCTGCCTCAGATTCACTCTGTCCACAGTTATCAGACCAATATCACTTGTTCCCAAACTTTCAATTCTTTCCTTTCCACCTCATTATTTTCCCACTTTATCTCTGATTTGTCATACTGTCTCATGTATATCTGTCTCTATGGGTAAGCTTAGTTCCACATTTATGTTTTTATTTGCTTAGTGACTTTCCTCTATTGTTATAATAACCAGCTCTGTGTCTATAAAAACAAAGAATCAGGCTCCAAATAGTAAAATATTTGCTGAACACATCCAACTTTTCACCTTCAAAAATGTTTTCCTTGTATAACTAGGGTGCAGAGGGTGAAAGTTAATTGACTTTCAACTCAACTTGTTTGCTTCCATAGATTTGGTTCCTTTTGTGTTTTTCATGAACCAAACTCCACTTAATTTACTGAAAAAAGTGTATTCCTGTCAGTTTATTCCAGTCACCAGAGAAATGTACTTGTCTTTCTAAGGGAGAAGAGGACTCATTTTCCCAAAATGACAAGAGAAACTAGGCCAGTTAGAGTAAGAAAATCTCCTTTAAATCTCCTCCAATGGCCATTAAGCTGGGAAGAGAGTTAATAACTTGCTCACTGCCATCCCCACAGTAGCCTTAGCAATATTAAGTTTCATTGGGATAAACAGCTTCTGAGTTTCAGTTTTTACCTAATGGCATCTGAGTGCGTTCTTTAAGTTCAGTGATTAATCATTTCAGCACTCTGTGGCTGCATTCATTGGCAATCCATGTACAATAGGACAAATCCATTTTCTGGCACTGTTTCCATTTAATTGAATACTTCCCCATATTTAGTGGTAATCTCTAAGTATTGTCCAGCATAAATGGTCTGTGTAAGAATTGAGACTTTCTCCCCAACATCGTATCTTTTCCAAGCATAATTATATCCTAGGCTTAAAGGCTCACACACCCCTTACCAGGACACGAGGCAAGACACCAACCTTGATTTTCTGGTCTTTGGACAACCTCTTCTATCACCTCCAATTCCTGATAAAATCTTCCTATTTCTAAGCAAGTACAAGTACTTTCCAAGTACACACGAACCAAAAATGCACAGAGAGACTGCAGAACAAAGTGAGATCCAAAGTAACTGTCAAGCAATATTTGGGGGGACGGGGTGGGACAGGCAGATATATTTGGAGATATTTGAAAAGTTAAGTGAGACAGAAGATGTATGTATACAACCCAAATTATCTCTGTTTCCACGTGCTCTATAAAGAGAGAATTGGATTGACACTTCTGAACTTTGCAACCTTAAAATATTACCACTTAATCATCATCAAAGGAGAATCCTTTTGATTTTGTTTATTGCTTAAGTAAACTCTACACCTAACATGGGGCTCAAACTCACAACCCTGAGATCAAGAGTCACATGCTCTACTGACTGAGCCAGCCAGGTGCCCCTAAGGGAAATCCTTTTGAAATTCCAGTTGTAGGGACTGGTTAACATGAGAACTCTGAGGATACTTCCTCTTTTGTCTGTAATTAAAAGCACACTAGATCTGCATAGTTAGGTACTGCTAAAGGCCTGCTGTTCAACAGGAAAGCAGTTTTTCTCTGGGATGCTACTTCACACATGGAACCCAAAATGGAGTACCTGGCACCATTTTCTCATCAGCTATTTGGCTTAGGAGGCTTTATTGTTTTTATTGTTGCTGTTTGTGTGTTCAGTAACTTTAAATTATATTATTACATAAGACTTTAAAATTTATTGAGAATCTATGGACAATGGAAAAGACACTAAAAATGTAAAGTAGTAAAGACATGTTCCCTGTTCTTGAGAAACACAGCATCTATTTCGAGAAACTTCAGGATGAAAGATTTAATTCCTTTTTGGGTTTGGAAGGGACTTAGAGATCTCTTAGTTCAAGTCCCTCATTTCAGAAAAGGAGAATGCAGCACTGAGAGTTGACGTGATTCGTGATTTATTTACAATCACATGGTCTGCAATGGTTCAAGATTAATCTATGAGTCAGTTCAACCTAAAACAACTTTTTCTTCCACTTTTATTTTGTTAAGAAGATTTCAGATATACAAAAAAGTACCAAGAATAATATATTGAGGCTCCTGTATCCAGCTTAAGAAATATTATCTATATATATTATAGTCATTATAGAATCTCTCTGTATCCCTCTTTAATCTCTTTCCTATAAATCCCTCTCAAGAGGTAACCAGCATCCTGAATTTGCTGTTTATCATTTCCATGCATATTTTAAACTTGACTACATATATATATATACATAAATAATATATAGCATTATTTTCCATTTTTAAAGCTTTATAAATGGTGCCATACTATATATGTCATTCTGAACCCTACTCTTTTTGCTCAACATGTATTTGAGATCCATGGATATTTTTTTTTTTTTAAAGATTCCATCCATCTATTCAACAGAGATAGAGACAGCCAGCGAGAGAGGGAGCACAAGCAGGGGGAGTGGGAGAGGAAGAAGCAGGCCCACAATGGAGGAGCCTGATGTGGGGCTTGATCCCACAACGCCGGGATCACGCCCTGAGCCGAAGGCAGACGCCCAACCGCTGCACCACCCAGGCGCCCCCCATGGATATTTATAAATGTAATTCTCATTCAGTTTTGCTGCTATATACCACCACTTACTTATTTTTATTTTTCTTGTCCATAAATAAGTAGATGAACTCCAATTTCTTGTCATTTCATTAACACTTGCATACTGTTACCTTGGGTACACTGAGGATATGTACTAGGAGTCAAACTGGTAGGTCACATAGTATGCACATCTTCAAATTTGCTGGATTCTAATTTCAGCTGTAGAGTGCTCAACTTCACTGTGTTTGACTTTGTAAATCTATGTGCTTACTTCCATACTGCTGACTTTTGAGCTGAGTGCAAGTTTGAGACTTTAATGAGGAAGGAACTTAACAGAAGTAGCTACCTACTGAAGACTGAACAGGCAGGGTTGGTTTACATCTGGGTAACATTCTTGGAAATGCAAACAGACAGAAGTCGCTGATTGAGCTGGTTAATTTATCAGGGCTTATGGTGAGCTTCAAAGGGAGAATTAACATATGTGCCTTCAAATGAAGAGACTGCTCCATTGTGTCATCCTGGGGACATAGTTGGGAAGTATACTCTAACCCAGTAAGAATAGAGCCAGCCTTTCTGTAAGGGTAGTAAAGAGTGATTATGGGATACAAGTTGCTTGACACTACAAGATCTTCTTCCCAAAGCACTTTCCCTGTGTTGTTCCTGAAATTCAGTGATTCATTTATCTTTTTTTTTTTAAGATTTTATTCATTTGACAGAGAGAGGCAGCAAGAGAGGGAACACAAGCAAGGGGAGTGTGAGAGGCAGAAGCAGGTTTCCCACTGAGCAGGGAGCCCGATGCGGGGCTTGATCCCAGGACCCTGGGATCATGATCTGAGCCAAAGGCAGATGCTTAAAACAGCTGAGCCACCCAGGCGCCCCACAGTGATTCATTTATCTAATACAGTCCTCTTAAAATGCAAAGAACGGGACGAGAGGGCTCAAATCAATTACTAAGATATAATATTATTTATATCTTAATCAGAAGGACATTGGTGGGGGAGAGGATGAGGTGAGGTATAAAATCTAAGAAAAAATATGCCTAGAGGGTAACAGTGATGAAAGCATAGCTGGGCTGTCTTTAAAACCCATTTTGTTTACATCTCCATGAAACACTCCCCACTACCTCTGTCTACAAGTCATCTCTCTGATCTCCTACAGTACTTTGTACCTCTCTTATAACAATTACCACACACTGAATTGTATTATAATACATAAGATCAGGGGCCCAAGTGTAATGGATCACGTATCTGTTGCTGCATAAGGAACCACCCCCAGACTTAGTGGCTTAAAGCAACCATTTATTTGCTCATAGTTCTGCAATTCAGTCAGGACTCTACTAGGTTAGTTCATTGTAGCTTCACGTGGTACCAGCTAGAGGCCCTTGTGTGGCTGCACTCAGCTAGGGTTGTAATGTCTGGGGTGTCCTGCCATTTTCCTGGATTTCATTCCATGTCATCTCTCTCGTAGGATAGCAGAGATCTCTTTACCTGGTGGCTGACTTCCACAAAAGCAGAAGCGAGGCCTCCAGGCCCAGTAAGGTCAGACCCACATTGGAGGCAGTGTCACTTCTACCACGTTGCACTCATTAAAGTAAGCCACAAAACCAGCTCAGTTTTAAGGAAAGGAGAAATATATTCCATGTCTTGGTGGGAAAAACAACATCAATATTCAGAAATGGAAGGATTTGCTGGAGGACATCTTTCAAGATAATACACCAGGCATAGCATCTTAGATCAAATATTTGATCAATAAGTGAACAAAAGTGTTGTTTCCTAAGTACCAGTCAAGGCTGCTGAAGAAAATCATGCCTTTGAGGCCACCAGTGAATGAAAGTTAGTCTATACCATCTCTGGTAGCATGACATCCAGAAATGGAACCACCAATGGACTTGCCCTCAAAGCAGTGCTCACCCAATTCGCTTGGCTGAAGCATAGTGTGGTAGTAATTAGCTGTTCACAAAAATTCCCATTCTTTCCCTTGCAAAATGCACTCCTCTACTCATTCTGAAATTAGATGTGGTCATGTGATTTGCTATGGCCAATAAAATGTGAGCGGACATAAAATCTGTCACATCTAGACAGAAATTTTAGGTACCAATGTGCAACACTCCTCGCTTTCCTTTTCCTAGTCTGGGGAGATGGAGGATCTGTCAATCCGGGTCCCTGAGTAAGTACGATGAGATTCTCACATTTTACATATTAATACTATAGACTTTCTTAGAAATAATTTAAAAATCTGCATCAATAAGCTTTAAACTATTATCCTAAACTTAGTAAACTCAATTCCTAATATAATCAAAATAAATGCTCATTTTTATGCACAAAGGGAAGGACTGCAAGGTTCCTTATTAAATGAAAATACATCAATATTTAACCTCAGAGGACTAGGTAAATAAATTAAACCAGGTCTGTATTATGGACTGTTATGTAGCCATTAAAAATTACATTTTTAAAAGATATTTAAAGACATGATGTTATGAACATTTACTATGCTAAGTTACTAAATAGGATATAAAGTATATAAAAAGAATTATTTGATTTAAAAGTAAGTATATACATGGAAGTAAAGAAAATATGACAATTTCAATTGTTTATATCAAAGTGGAAGAACTGTTATTTACTTTTTTGTTGTTTATTTTCCAAATTTCAGCAATGAAATTATATTCTTATAAAACCAGAAAAACAATAAATGTTATTATTTTAGAGCTTACAATAAATTGCTTGCACCTCTAGCACTTTCAAGGAAGCCATTCATAATTTATTAATAGTACACAATAAAAATGTTCTATTTATTTGTGAAACAAGGCAATAATTTGTTGGCTTGGTTTACACGTCTCCAAGTACCTGAAAGCTGCAGAATTTATAAATGATTTAATTATCCAGACTTTGGGGCCAATGTAGACCAATTCTAAACTAGTCTGCATTTTTTTTTAAAGATTTTATTTATTTATTCAACAGAGATAGAGACAGCCAGCGAGAGAGGGAACACAAGCAGGGGGAGTGGGAGAGGAAGAAGCAGGCTCATAGCAGAAGAGCCTGATGTGGGGCTCGATCCCATAACGCCAGGATCATGCCCTGAGCCGAAGGCAGATGCTTAACCACTGTGCCACCCAGGCGCCCCTAGTCTGCATTTTCTGAATCATCAAAAGTATGTACGGCTGGACAACCTAGAAGACACATAAAATCTTCCAAGACCAAATCACGAAGACACAGAAAATCCAACTGGACCAATTACTAGAAAGGGGGTTCAATCAGTAATCAAAAACCTCCCAAAAACAAAAGTCCAGGACCAGACGTCTTCACTGGTGAATTCTATCAAACATACAAAGTAGTTTTAATATCAATGCTTCTCAAACTCTTCCAAAAACAGAAGAGGGAATACTTCCAAACTCATTTTACAAGGCCAGCATTACCCTGCTACTAAAACCAGACAAGAACCATGAGAAAAAAAATTACAGGCTAATATCCCTGATGAACACAGATGCAAAAATTCTCAAAACAATATTAGCAAACTCCATTCAACAAACCATATGAGACTCTTGACTCTGGGAAACAAACTGAGGGTTGCAGAAAGGGAAGGCTGGGGGAATGGAGTAACCAGATGATGGGAATTAAAGAGGGCATGTGATATGAAGAGCACTGGGTGATATACTCAACTAGTGAATCATTGAACATTGTATCAAACACTAATGATGTACTATACCTTGGCTAATTGAATTTAAATTAAAAAAAACACAATACATTAAAAGAATCATATATCATGATCAAGTAGGATTTGTTCCGGGAAGGCAAGAATGCTTCAATATCTACAAATCAAGCAATGTGATACACCACATTAATAAAGAATAAAAATCATATGATCACTTCAACAGAAACCGAAAAAGCATCCAAGACACTTTAATATGCATTTATGATAAAAATTCTCAACAAGTTGGTATACAAGGAACATACCTCAACATAATTAAGACCATATATGACAAACCCACAGTGAACATCATAGTGGTAAAAGCTGAAAGTTTTTCAGGAACAAGATATGGATTCCTATTCTTAGAACGTTTTTCAATATAGTATTGGAAGTCCTAGCTAGCAATTGGGCAAGAAAAAGAAATAAAGGGCATCCAAATTAAAAAGGAAGAAGTAAAACTATCACTATTTGCAAATGACATGATATTAAACAGGGAAAACCCCAAAGATTCCATCAAAAAACTGTTAGAACTAATGAATAATTTCGGTAAAGCTGTAGGATACAAAATTAATATACAAAAGTCAGTTGTGTTTCTACACACTAATAATGAACTACCAGAAAGAGAAATTAACTTAAGAAAATAATCCTATTTATAACTCCATCAAAAAGAATAAGATACCTAGGAATTAAGTTAACCAAGGCGGTGAAAGATCTGTACATTGAAAACTGTAAGACATTGATTAAAGGAATCTGATTTAAAAATGGGCAGAGAATCTGAATAAACATTTTTCCAAAAATGCACACAGATGGCAACAAGCACATGAAAAGATGCTCAACATCACGAACCCTCAGAGAGATGCAAACCAAAACCACAAAGGGGATATTCCCTCATACCTGTTAGAATGGCTATCATCAAAAAGACAAGGGGCACCTGGGTGGCTCAGTCAGTTAAGCGTCTGCCTTCAGCTCAGGTCATGATCCCAGCGTTCTGGGATTGAGCCCCGCATCAGGCTCCCTGCTCAGCGGGAAGCCTGCTTCTTCCTCTTCCACTCCCCCTGCTTGTGTTCCCTCTCTCCCTGTCTCTCTCTGTCAAATAAATAAATAAAAATCTTTAAAAAAAAATGTCTTTGGAGCGCCTGGCTTATTCAGTCAGTAAAGCATGTGACTCTTAAAAAAAAATAAAAATAGAACTACTGTATGTACCATTAATCCATTTCTGAGTATCTGAAGAAAACAAGAACACTAATTTACAAACATACATGCATCTCCATGTTTGTTGCAGCATTATTTTCAACAGCCAAAGTATAGAAACAACCTAAGTGTACACTGATGATGGATAAAGAAGATGTGGTGTGTACACACACACACACGCAATGGAATACTACTCAACCATAAGTAAGAAAATCTTGCCATTAGTGACAACATAAATGACCCTGAAGGCATTATGCTAAGTGAAGTAAGTCTGACAAAGAAAGACAAATGCCGTATGATCTCACTTACAGGTGCAACTTATACAAAAACAATAACAACAACCAGCACCCAAGCTCATAGATATGGAGGACAGACTGGTGATTGCCAGAGGTGAGGGGTGAAGGGAGTCAAAAGGTACAAACTTCCAGTTGTAAAATGATTAAGTCACGGGGATGGAATATACAGCATAGTAGCCATAGTTGATAATTCTGTACTGCATATTTGAAAGCTGCAAAGAGAGTAGATCTAAAATCTCTCATTACAACAAAAATTTTTGTAACTGTGTCTGATGATGGATATTAACTAGACTTATTGTAATCATTTCACAATATATACAAAGACTGAATCATTATGCTGTATACCTAAATTCATATAATGTTATATGTCCATTATACCTCAATAAAAAAAAAGAAAATTAAAAAAAGTTTGCATGGACCTTGTTTGGTTCCTGATTCAATTAAAATAGCCATGAAAGAAATTTTGAGGCAATTCTGAAATATGGCCTTGCACTGGGTAATATGTGATGTTAGGAATTATTATTTTGTTAAAAATGAAAGTGGCACTTTGGTAGTTTGTTTACTTAAGGACTGACTTCTGAAAAACTTATAGATGACATGATGTGATGTGTGATGTAAGGTGGAAGATGAACCATGATTGACAGAATGTTGATGTTTGTTATGTCAGTGTGTGGAATTCATTCTATACTTGCTCGACTTCTCTGCATGATTAAAATTTTCCATAATAAAACTTTTAAAAGAGAAGCTTACTAAACTTCACCATCAAGAAATCTAAAAACAGGGGCGCCTGGGTAGCGCAGTCGTTAATTGTCTGCCTTCGGCTCAGGGCGTGATCCCGGCGTTCCGGGATCAAGTCCCACATCGGGCTCTTTGGCTGGGAGCCTGCTTCTTCCTCTCCCTCTCCCCTGCTGTGTTTCCTCTCTCGCTGGCTGTCTCTCTGTCACATAAATAAATAAAATCTTTAAAAAATAAAAAAATTGAAAAATTTTAAAAAAAAAGAAATCTAAAAACAGAGCTTCCCTGGGTTCGGATTTCAAACAATCTTGTGCACTGAAGGTGGACAAAAAGAGAAGGACCTGCATCGACAGGAAGGGGAATGAGAGGTAGGAGACCAGTGGGGACACACTGTCCATGTGTCCAAGATACAGCCTCTCAGCCCCAGGCCCATTTCTTCTAGAGCTCATAAAAAAGTAACTGTTAAGAATCCCCAGTGAGCTGCCCAAATTTGGGATCAGGAAGGACAATGTTCCCCATGAGTGTAAAAATCAATTTCTATTCTTGGTGTGTGGCTTTTCCCCCCATCATCAAAGATACCTCTGCCTAAGCCCATGGCCCCTGGAGTTGCTGCCTTATTTGTTTGCGAAGCAATCAGATGAACAGACAGAGACTAATTAAACCTATCATCATTGAGAAGTTAGCAAAATCTCGAAGAGCCTTGAAAAATGGGACTCCCTATGGTTCAGCTACAGGGACCAGCAGGCTTTTGAAGTCCAACATATAGATGCATAATATAATAAAGGCTGAAGTTAGGGGAAAAGCAAGGGATCTCGCTAATGGATATAGTCTGCTTTCCTGTTATGACAAGGGTAGTCTCCCTACAACTGTTTGTTTTGCAGGTTTGTGTATGTTTGTTTTGAAAAAGACTGAGTGGAGAAGTCAGTAAGTTAAAATACAGAAAGTGTTAGAATTACTTTTTTAAAAGCCTGTTCTTCATAAAAATCAACAGACCAGGCAAACTATTAGCTAGTTACTCAAAAGAAATCAAAGCAAAAAGCACAAATGCACAAAATAAGGAATGACAAAAGGGAAATCATTATAGGAAAAAAGCCCTAAGAGATTATTTTTGAACAATTCTAAGGAAATAAATTGGAAAACCTAAATGAATTTTCTAGGAAAACAGGACTTATCAAATCTGAATGCAGTGAAGATCAAAGAGAAAAAACTTCTAGAGAAGGAAGAGAAAATTATCAAGGAGCTATAACCCTCAAAAAGCACCAATCAGGGGTGCCTGGGTGGCTCAGTCAGTTAGGTGTCTGACTCTTGATTTCAGTTCAGGTCATGATCTCAGGGTCATGAGACTGAGCCCTGAATTGGGCTCCACACTGGGCTTGGACCCTGCTTAAGATTCTCTCTCTTCCTCTCCCATTGCCCCCTCCCCCACCAACTCATACATGCACACTCTCTAAAATACAAAACAAAACAAAACACCTACCAAACCTCCAGAGACCAGATATCTCCAATGTTGTTTGAACTCCTTCTGAACAGAGGTCAAGAAGAAAAACTTCCAACGCTTTTTATTAAATGAGTGTAACATTGATAAACTTGATGAGTTTTGCATTAAAAAGTACATGCAGAAATTTAGTATTTGATAAAGGTGATCTATCAAATCATTTTAGAAAATAGACATTTTTTTAAAGATTTTATTTATTTATTTGACAGAGATAGAGACAGCCAGCGAGAGAGGGAACACAAGCAGGAGGAGTGGGAGAGGAAGAAGCAGGCTCCTAGCGGAGGAGCCTGATGGGGGGCTCGATCCCACAACGCCGGGATCACGCCCTGAGCCGAAGGCAGACGCTTAACCGCTGTGCCACCCAGGTGCCCCGAAGATAGACATTTCTATAAAAAGTACTGGGAAAAGTAACTATTTGGAAAAAGTTAAGATTGAATCCATATTTTACACTATATGTCAGGATAAATTCCAAGTGGATCAGAGATCTAACTGCAAAAGATACAAACACTTCGAGAAATCATGGGTGAATTCATCTATTACCAGGGACTGGGGGACAATCCAAAAACAATAAAGGAAAATAGTTTCAAACTCTAATATATTAAAACTTCAAATATTCTGCATAGCTAAGAACATCATAATCAAATGAAAAAGAAAAATGTCCAGCTGGGAGTAAATATTTCTATTTATATGACAAAAAGGGATTGGTATCCCTAACTTATCAAGAGCTCTTAAAAATCTAGTTGAAAAGGACCAGAAATCTATAAAAATGTTAGGCAAAAGACCAGAACAAACACATCAGAGAAAAATAAATGTGAATAGCAATTAAATGCACAAAAAGATCCATAAATCTCATTCACATGAGAAATACACAGACAATTTCATTGACTTAGGTTTCTTATATGGGTAAAAAATCTAGAAGTTTGAAAATATATTTTTTTGGTGAGGGCACAGAGAGGCATGCACTGCTGTTGGGAAAATACAACGACTCCACATGATCAAGGATTTGGCAATACCTAACAACATTTTATATGAATTTATACTTAGAGTAATCCCACTTTTAGACTGCACCAGGAAGATATACCACTGTAAAGAAAATAATATGTGCACAACGTTATTCATAATGGCACTATTTGTACTATCAAAATACTATAAACAACTCAAACATCTACTAAAATAAAGGACTGGTTAAATAAACTATAGTTACTCCCACAAGATGATGTCCAATGTCGCTGTAAAAACAAAATGAGCAAGATCTCTAGGTGCGAATACAGTGTTCTTGCTGAAAACAGCAAAATGCAGAATGTAGATAAGTATGCTTCTTTTGTGCAGGAAAGGAAGAGGACAGATAGGCAGATAGAGAGATAAGTAGTAGGGAGAGAGAGATCTGCTCATTTGCTTATTATTTTCAAACCGAGACACTAGAAAAATAAATCAGAAGCTAAGAAAATAGGCTATCCATGTGGGAAATAGAGTAGAAGGGATAAGAATGGAGACAGTACCCTGAGGATTCCCTTTTATATAGTCTCTCCCTTGAGTCACATGTTTTACTGTGGTATAAAACCTAAATTAAGGCTTGATAGGATGTGCTGCCTTGACATCTGATAAAATCAGGAGGGTCTTAAACTGAAGTTCCCCTCCCTACTCTGCTCCCTACTCTGCTCCTATATAAGGGCCTTTAGCCACACAACCCTCTTTTTCAAAGGGACCAGGCAACGTTGTTCTTATTTATCCCAGAGCACACGGTTTCAGTTTTCTGCCAGCCCACAAAATTATTCGAATGAGCCAATCACATCCTCCCACAGGAGCCAATCATGTCCTTTGCAGGAACCAGGGCGCAGCCCACCCTCTTGATACTACAAAAGCCACAGCTCCTTGCCATTCACTGTTCTTGAATACAACCCCTGTGTGACCCTGCATGAAGTGCGCATCCTTCTCCCCCATGCTGTAAGCATAAGTGACTAATAAACTGCTATCTATCCCACTGGTCCAGTGTCAGGTATTCCGTGTCTGGTTATCCCCCTAATCCTGGGGGCAAGAATCTCTCCCTCATCAATGGGGTGAATAGGAAGCAGTTAAAATAATACTTTAAAAAAAAAGTCAAACCAAAAAATTGAAAACAAACTGAAACCAAATATGACATATATTCTTATATCAGAAAAAGAATTATTTCAAAGGAATTTGTTTATTTCTAGTGGAATATATTTCAAGATTTAATGGTGACAGTACTATAATTGTGAAATTATGTATCTGTAGGACAGAAAAAATTAGGAAATAGATTACCAGGGACCCAGATTTTCAGTGGAACAAAAAGAGACACAAATAGAACATCAAAGAAAAACTGTAATGTTAAATGTTAATTTGAAATAGCAATGAAAATTCATGATTTTTTAAAGGTATTTATATAGATCTCTGTCCATTACCCTCAATGCAGTTATCATCCTCATAGTAATGAGCATCACTAGTCCGATTACCTTGATTTCCACATACTATCCCCCAGCTGAAGGAACCAGGACTTCCTGGAGAAATGGCTTAAGTACAAGATGAGAGTAAAGTATCTTCTTGTGCAGAAAACACAGAAGTGCTCCAATATGACGTACAAGCCAATGGACAGGAGCTACCACTGGTAATATCTGGCCTATTTTAAACATCAAGAAGAATAAGGACTATAATTCACTGAACATGTTGAATCCATAAAAGTCCACAAGTCCATGCTTATACTTAAAAAAAACAAAAACCCCAGAGTCCCCGCCGATTCCTACTACAGTCGCACAGTTGCCCACCTCCTCTTTCCTTTCGACATGACAGATGTCACTCTGTCCTTCACCAAGGACTTCCTGGGGAGTGGCGTGGCTGCGGTCATCTCCAAGATGACCACTGAGTGGGTAAGCTGCTGCTGCAGGTGCAGCCTGCCAGCGAGCAAAGCACCACGGATAAGCAATACAAGGGCATTACATACAAGTGTGGTTTGTATCCCTATAGAGCAGCGATTCCTGTCCTTCTGCCTGATAACCTGGCCAATGTCAACAGATACTTCCCTGCTCAGGCTCTCAACCTGGCCTTCAAAGATAAATACAAGCAGATCTTCCTGGGTGGTGTGGACAAGGGAACCCGGTTTTGGTGCTACTTTGCAGGGAATCTGGCATCCAGTGGTGCCACTGGGGCCACATCCTTGTGTTTTGTGTATCCTCTTGATTTTGTGCTTAACAGGCTAGCCATGGGTGTGGGCAAAGCTGGAGCGGAAAGGGAATTCAGAGGCCTCTTGACTGTCTGGTTAAGATTACAAATCTGGTGGAATTAAGGGCCTAAATCAAGTTTAATGTGTCTGTGCAGGGTATGCTCATCCACCGAGCTGCCTACTTCCGCAACGAGGACACTGCACAGGGAATGCTTCCAATCCCAAGGATACCACCAACTTCATCAGCTGAATGATCGCACAGTCTGTCACGGTGGTTGCTGGGTTGACTTCCTCTCCGTTTGACACTGTTTGTGGCCGTACAACGGTGCACTCAGGGCACAAAGGAACTGACATGTATAAGGCTCGCTTGCCTGCTGGAGGAAGATTGCTCGTGATGAAGGAGCCAAAGCTTGTTTCAAGGGAGCAAGGATCAAAGTTATTAGAGGCATGGGTGGTGCTTTTGTGCTTGTCTTATATGATGAAATCAAGACGTTCCCGTGAGTTATCTCCTAGTTTTTGTCCCTTGTGAACAGGCATGCAGTATCATATAATGTATGTGGAACATTCTTGACAGACTGTTGGCTGTCTGTTTATCAACAGCAACTATTTACTGGCTAAAAATGAGAAGTGATAATATTTATCTGACCAGTTTTCTCGTAAAGCCATTTCCATGATGATGGGACTCAATTGTATTTTTTATTTCAGCCACTCCTGATAAATAAGTTTGAAGAAATAAAAAATCTGAAATTTAAAAATAAAAAATAAAAATGAAAAAAATGTAACCTATTTGCCAGGATTAAAGGTGATATATCATCTCCTTATTGAGGCAATCAGTAATTTCAGGGTAACTAGAATTTATCCTCCATCACTGGAAGGCAGTAGAGTGCATCCTCAAATGACAATGGGAAGTTTTTAAAAATGTCTTGAAACAGAAAGAAAGCATGCCTGATAATGAAGAAGGAATAACAGAAGTAGAAAATTACCCATACGACGAACTTCAACAAGATGTATTCGGGCAAAAATTATCAATAAACACTAAATCCAGTAAGTAAAAGTTGGGGGGGGGGGAAGAGGACATCAACACAGCGCCAATGACCTGGCAATGACAAAGGGAAAACATACTTGTACAATGGAAAAAATCTGTCACCACCTTAACCTAGTGATCAAATCAGCATCAATAGCGGTGAAGCTGTGAGAGACCACGTGCCTCTTGAAATAATGCAAATGAACTACGCAGGTCATCTACATCGTGTCCTTACCCAAAATATTTACTCTGACTCGACTGTCTAGTATCTTCACATTGCGAATGTCACGAATAAAAGCGGCTAGGTTAAAAAAAACACAGTAAGCAACGTATGATTTTATCATAGTTGGACGACACTGCTACAGACGGTATTTTGGAGACAATGGAAATGTGTATTATAGACTAGTCAGCCAATGACATAAGAAAACCATTCATCTTTCTGGGTGCAATATGGTACATAATATAAGGAAAAATTCTTATTTTTAGAAGATATTTGCTGAATTGTTTGTAATGGAACTACCAAAAGACTGCAAATTACTCTAAAATGGTTCAGCAAAAGTTTGATAGATGACAGAGCAAACAGAGCAAAGTGGCAATGTTTTTTCAGTGTGAGTGATAGACATNTACCAAAAGACTGCAAATTACTCTAAAATGGTTCAGCAAAAGTTTGATAGATGACAGAGCAAACAGAGCAAAATGGCAATGTTTTTTCAGTGTGAGTGATAGACATATGATTTACTATTCTTTCAACTGTTCTGTGTAACTGAAAACATTTATAATAAAAATGTATAAGATTGCCATTTTATATCAACTACTTTTTAAAAACACATAAGGCATGGCCAAGCTTGCAGCTGGCCAATGGTCCCACTGAGAAAAACCAAATGGGGTAAACTTCAAAAATCCTCTAATGTGTAAAGGCATCCAAGAGTTGCTGATACAACCAGAATTAGAGGGCACAGGATTCTAGAGCAAGGAGAACTGTGCAGAGATGTGCTGACTTCGGCAGCCTCTCTTGTTCTGGGAGATATTTGCCAAATCTGGGCTCAGGGCAAGAGGCTGTGCACCTGGACTTTGCCTAAGCACAGGGTCACTGCAGGAGGACAGAGGTCTCACCAAGACACAAGACCAAAGACTTGAAGGGCTGATGCCAGGTAGTAACAGAAGGGCAGAGAACTGAGCGTCACACACAGGCTATTTTCTCCCCAAGACGTTTGTCAAACTCTGGAGACTTTGAGGGCATCAGGCTAAAAGCCATGAAGAAACCTGCTGAAAAACTGAGTGGGGTTTTCTGTAGCGTCCCTGTGATGTGCGTGAGGATTCACGTTCAAGACCACCAGGGGAAGGTACCCCAGTGAACATACAAGGCTCTCGGTTAAAAAATCTTAAAAACTATCCTTTGGGTACAGAAGAAAATTAGAGGTGGACAGAATCTTTGAGAAACTGCAACCAGTCTTAACTCTGCCTAATCCCTGACTGGATTAGAGGAATCAGCTATCACTCTATCCACTGACAGAGATAAAAAGATAAAGCCTCTGAGAGCAATTAATGTCATCTGGACCTTTTACAATGCCTACCACAGGTCTCAGTGCCACATAAAGATGACAACGTCCAGAAGCATAAAAAGAAACATCCCTTTTTTGCCACTTTAAGAGGAAGGGGAGAGTTGCCTGGGTGGTTCAGTCCGTTAAGTGGTAGACTCTTGGTTTGGGCTCAGGTCATAGCCTCAGTGTCGTGGGATCCAGCCCCATGTGGGGCTCCAGGCTCAGTACAGAGTCTGTTTGAAATTCTCTCTTCCTCTCCTTCTGCCCCTCCCCCCACTCATGCTCTCTAAATAAATAATCATTACCAAAAAAAAAAAAAAAAAAAAAGAGCAAGGGGAAACTTCCCCAAATTTAATCCTCTGACTTCTCCTCACAGCTCCTTGCCAGTGCCTACACCGATCATTTGGTAAGGATGATGGGATGCTCGTGACTGATTTAAACTGATGAAGGCTCATCATTCCCCTTACTCCCAGTGGCCCTGGAGAGGGACTCAGCCTCTTTAGAAAGACATGGACTCTTAGAGAAGGATGAACCCAATCAGGCTCTGTTAGCAAGAAAAGAGGGAATGACAATTGAGAAGGTGACCAACAATGTCACTACATCACCTACCACGCGTTAGTATGGGACATCGGGCAAGCTACTCAATCTCTGAGCTACAATTTTCTCATCTGTAAAATTTAGATAATACCTCAAAAAGACTGCTGTACATATTCAATAAAATTATATATATACATATATGTGTATATACATATATAAAATATATTTTTAAGTTACCAAATTTATATATTTTAAATTATATATATTATATAAATATAAATTATATATATATTTATATATATTTTTTAAATTATCAAATGTCTAGCTTATTTTTAGTGCTTCAAAACTGTGGGCTATTATGGTTCTGAGTCCCTTCTTTAGACATCTTCCAGCTGTCAGTGGTCTTTTTAAGCATGGCAACCCAATCCCAACCCATTTGTCAGGTGTGTGCCAAATGGCCCAGACAGTAGGACTCATATCTACCTTGCCCTTGCTCCTCAGTGGGCTATTCTGACACCTGGAGATGCATCTCCAGGCAAGTGGGCCATCAGAGTGTGAATTCAGGCCCACCAGGAAGACAGTTCTTTCCCCGCCATCACTTACTCCCTCTCTGGTCCCCATTCTCCCTTTAATAGTGTATTAATTTATTACTTTTCAATCAATAAAAGTACAGGACTCAGAGGTAAGCTGGTGGATATATGAACCACAGGACAATGACTCATGTTCTAAGAGCCCCATTTTTACTGAAAGATTTGGGATGGGTGGGGATGAGGGTTAAATAATTTAAAAAGATTTATATTCTAATCAAGTTTTATGAGAGTAACTTTAATACCAAAGTAAATGTGATATGGAGAACACAAAATTATCATGGATTTTACAAATGATATGCAAGATTTGAGGAAAATTTCTATTTGGAGTGACTGACCACCTTCCCCTGCCTTTAGGGTCACAGTGTAGGCTTCAGAGCACTGTGCTTCAGATTAAATGTATATTCTGGACTTTTTCTTTTTAAGGCAAATACTAGGAATCCTTACTGAGTTTAGTACAGATTTTTTTTTTCTTTGAATAACAGGAGCAAAGGGAAAGCATGCTGGCAAGGGATATCTGTGGGCGAAGGTGTCGATCCCTGAAGAGCTTGGACAAAGGTCTCAAATGAGGGAGAGAGGGGAGCAGACACTATTTTGTCTAGGGCCACTCTCAGAGGTTCAGCGAAATTTGATGAAGCAATAAACGGTAGATGCTAAGCGTGTGGACAAATGCTCGTGGCTATACCATCTGTTGGTATCATTGCAGCCAATGTGCTCTAAGCCTTGGTTCCTTCTATTGCCCAATGGGCACAATGGCGCCTCCTTTACTGTGTTCACAGTGAGAATCAAGTTAAGGAAGCTGATGTATGCAAAGTATGGAGGACAGTTCCTGGCAGGAAGTGACGTATTTAATAAATGTGACATAACTTAAGAGCTTACCTTACCAATTCAAGGGTTCAAAAAGTTTCTTTTTGTAATTACTGAAATTCTTATCTATGAGTGAGGATTCTGTGATCACAAGGAATGTTATTTCTCCCTTACTGGGGGGACACGTCTGGCTGTGATAATTCTGACACCAGGGGCATATTTTGTGCAAGGAATTATCCCAAGATAATTCAGTCTGATCCTTGATCATGTACTAATTACTCTCGGTAACCTGCTCCGAAACAGGAGAGATGATGATTCCTTTACTCGTTAGTACAATCAAGTGAGCTGGATATAAGCAGGCTGGAGGCAACAAAGATAAAACAGACATAGACCCACTTTTAAAACAACTCACCCTCAAAAAAAAACCCAAAAAACAAAAAAACCCTAACTCACTGGCCAGGAGGGGAGATCAGACTGTCAGTATCCATCATAGCAGGATAGAAAGTGCTAAGTGCCTCAAAGTTACAAATAAAATACCATGAGACTTACAAAGAAACCACATGTTGCCCCCACTTCAAAGCCAGATTAGTTACAAATAAAGGGGAACAAGATTTTTTTTTTTTAAGATTTTATTTGTTTGTCAGAGAGAGAGCGCACAAGCAGGGGGAACAGCAGGCAGAGGGAGAAGCAGACTCCCCGCTGAGCAGGGAGCCAGATGTGGGGCTCAATCCCAGGACCCAGGGATCATGACCTGAGCTGAAAGCAGATGCTTCACCGACTGAGCCACCCAGGTGTCCCAGGGAACAAGATTTAAAGGAGGAATATTTTTCATCCAACTATTATATTTGCAAGAAACAGACACTCAGTTGATTTAATACAGTAAGGCTGTGGTCTTGATATTCTTAATTTTTGAACAAGGAATCTCACATTGTCCCTTTTCACTGGGCCCTGCAATCACGTAGCTGTTTCTCGATGGGTCCAGGATAGTAGGCTGGGGACAGGACAGGGTTCAGGGTCTATCAGAGCAGAGGGGGCAAAGCAGCTGCTCTCAGGGCCCTGAGTTCCTCCATGTCTGCCCACCATCCTGCTACCGACAATGAATTACCTCACAGGTTACTGCAATTATCTTTTGGATTTTGCTTAATTGTGGCTTTTGCTTGCTGGTAACTTCTCAAGGACCTATTGCCTCATGGCCTCTTTGCCTGCCTCCACTAACTGTGCAGCTACTTCTGTAGCTTACACGAACCTGCCTAACAGAGAATGTGATATATACAGTCACTCAGTCCTTCCAACAGCCCTCTGAGGAGAATACTGCCATTACCCCCATTTTACACATGAGGACCCCTGAATTAGTATACAATCATGGTAAAAGATACACCATACCGAGGAACAAACTGCTCTCAGAGAAAATATAAATACCTGAACAACTATAACTTTGGTGGTTAGGTTTATGATTTCCAGGAGGAAGTAACAACTGAGCTGAGGCTTTAAAGATCAGAAGCCTTTTTGTTTTTAGGCGAAGAAAGACAGGGGGTTATTCCAGGCAAAGGGAACAGCATTAGCAAAGGCATAGAGAAAGAGAATGTGTCTTCTGGACGAGACACATCTACTGGGGCTGAACCTAGAGTTCCCAAGAGCTAGTCTCTGAGGAAGGGACGGCGTGGGTAAAGAAACTGGGAATATACCTTGAGGTCATGCATAGGAATTTGGATTATCCCATCGAGTACCATAAGGTATTGGATATTGGGGGGAAGAGTGGCATGAGCAGTTGTTTTTATTTTTTTTTATTATTTTTTTTTTAANCATCGAGTACCATAAGGTATTGGATATTGGGGGGAAGAGTGGCATGAGCAGTTGTTTTTATTTTTTTTTATTATTTTTTTTTTAAAGATTTTTTTTTATTTATTTATTTGACAGAGATAGAAACAGCCAGCGAGAGAGGGAACACAAGCAGGGGGAGTGGGAGAGGAAGAAGCAGGCTCCCAGTGGAGGAGCCTGATGTGGGGCTCGATCCCATATCGCCGGGATCACGCCCTGAGCCGAAGGCAGACGCCCAACCGCTGTGCCACCCAGGCGCCCATGAGCAGTTGTTTTTAAAAGAAAACTTTGGCATAAGAATGGAGAGTGGGGAGGAAGTGGGGTTGAGGCAAAGAAGCAAAGGATAAAGGGAGAGTCAGTAATGGTTTCAATGGTTTGAACTGGTGCAGTGAGGAAATTGATGCAATGTGCACTCCAAGGGGAACCCTGACAGAAGTTACTGAGCCCTTGCAGAGGTGTGAAGACAGAATTCAAAGTGGTCAGAACTGGGGGGAGGCTCTGCAATGACACAGGGATGGGCAAGGGTCAATGGTGACCATTGGAAAAGAGAGTAATTAAAATCAATGTTTTTTCATGTTAATGACTGTCAAAGAATCCTCATCAAAATGCTCTGCTCTGGTGATGGGACAAGGGACCAGGAGTAGTGAGAGGCCTGGGAGAAGTTGAAAAGGAATTTAATTCCTCCAGTCTGTCAGAGCTGGGGGAGAGGTAGAGTAGGCAAGGGACCAGTATGGTTGTCAACAACTTCCCGGCATTTTCTCTGGCTTCCCCGCTGTCTAGAGACAAGAATCCCTGCAACATCCATCTTCCAGGTACACTGCACTTCACCATCATGATAAATTAAATTCCTTTTCAGCTTTGATTTTCTTCTTGCTCACAGCAGACTACAGTGTGCAAAGTACAAAGTCAGCCGGTCTGACTTATGAGAGGCTGGGACATCCTGTTCCATAAACATCTGTCATGAGACCAAAATAACCCATGTCTTTAGTGGCCAAATTTTAACAGCTATAAACTGCTTCCTGCTTTTAGTACAGAATCACTGACAAATTCTTATTTTCGGGGGCCCCACTGTTTAAAATAAAGGGGCACCTGAGTGGCTCAGTTGGTTAAGCATTTAACTCTTGATTTTGGCTCAGGTCAGGATTTCAGGGTTGTGAGATCAAGCCCCACGCTGGGCTCCAGGCTCAGTGGGGAATCTGCTTCTCTCTCTCTTCCTCTCCCTCTGCCCCTTTCCCTGCTTGCCCCCTCTCTCTCCAAAATAAATAAAGCTTTAAAAAAAAATAAAAACATTTTTAAAAATACAAATAAATGCATTATAGAAAATACAAATATGTGTGAAGAAGAAATTGTCATCCACAATATCATCACCTAATGAAGACCAATAACATAACCAGCCTTCCCCATACACACATTTTTATTATATCTTGCAGTCATACGCTCTATACAATTTTGCCACTTTTTTCTTACCAATTTTTTGTGTCTCCATTAACAAGACAATGAATGTGATTTTACATTATTCCTAATTGTAGATCCCCACATGTAAATGTTAAAAGTGATTTTTTAAAAGATTTTATTTATTTATTTATTCGACAGAGATAGAGATTGCCAGCAAGAGAGGGAACACAAGCAGGGGGAGAGGGAGAGGAAGAAGCAGGCTCACAGCAGAGGAGCCTGACGTGGGGCTCGATCCCGTAACGCCGGGATCATGCCCTGAGCCAAAGGCAGACGCTTAACCGCTGTGCCACCCAGGCGCCCCTAAAAGTGATTTTTTAAAAGTAATCTCTACCCCCAACATGGGGCTCAAATTCACGACCCCAAGATCAAGAGTGGCACACCCTAGAAGTAATTGTTTAATCTGGTTGTATTTGTACTTTTTGTACCTAATATTTGATTTTCTGTATTCTCACTCTCTTAAATCTTCCACGTCAGTCAATCTTGTGCTTTTATTTGCCCAGATCAATAGGTTCTGCATGTTTCACACCCGGGCCAGGGCTTCCTGCTCATTCAGAAAGTCCAGTCTCACATTGACCTAGACTGTGATGCTCCCCTCCCCAGGCTTGCTGCCACCTGGCTCACTTCCCAAGACTCCCCTAGCTCTGCCTGTTCAGTCATCTAGCATTTTTAAGAAGGGTAGCGTGCTCTGGGGATCATGGTCTTCTATTCACGTAAGGCCCAACACAGAGAAAAACCTTCCTTTCCCAGACCATACCTCTAAGTGCAATCTGTCCCAACCATCTTGCAAATACCTTCTTCTGGAGAAAGGAGAGAAAAGAAGAGGGGTGGGGGAAGGAGGAAGACAGAAGGAATGGCTGTCTAGTTCACTGCAAATTCACTGCCACTGTGAAACAGAACATAAACACCAAAGCCTACTGGTGCTGAATCTATAGAATCAGCCTTATTGTATACCAAACCCAGCTCTACTTGTCTTTAGTTTCAAGTCTTTAATCTTGGGGAAGTGACAGCATAAAAGCCCTGTGATGTTAAGTGTTACGTGACTAACTGGCAATTCACTGATATCTCAGGATTGATGCCAGTGGGTAAGGAGAGGTACTAAAGAGAGGAAGGCTATCTGACATCACCAAGTTGTAGAAGCAACAGGTAAGGAAAGTTGTGTAATCTTGGGTGACTTACATAACTCCTCTACATAATTTCCCGGATCTATAAAATTGCGTGGTATACAGTAAGTGCTCAAGAAATGGTAGTCTTTTTTTTTTTTCCAGTACCTCACAGGTATGTATTTCAGACTATTCCATAGTCTGATAAAATAAACAAACAAAAGCAGATGACAATCATTGTTCTGATTCCGCGTTGTCCAAGCAAACTTCTGACAAATTTGAGTTGTCTCGGGGCAGGCGTGCCCAAGCATTCTGATTATTAGAAAAGACTATTCCTCTTCTAAAATGAATAAGCATTATCTTGCTTGATTTATGTCAGTCAATCCTTTAGAACCTGGTCAATTCTTGGTGGATCATAGTGTGTGCTCCACAAATATTTGTTGAATAAATGGACAGAAGAATGAATAAATAAATTTGAGTTCTGATTCTTGGAAGATAAACCATTATGTACTGTTGATTCCATATTATTGTGGTTTTCTCTATTTAAATCAGGGATAAACAGTGCTTGGCTCCACTAACCAACTCTCTTGGACACAAGAAGAAGCATGAAGGAATTAATCATCACCATCATCTGGTTATAGAGTTGAAAGGAAAAGTGGAGCAATTGTGCACAGTAAAGCTTCCCTAACCTCATGAAATGTAAAATCTGAAGTCACTTTCCAGGTGTTTTTCAGCCTTATTCCTCTCCCCACACACAGGCACATCTTCTCTACTTCCAAGCTCTAAACCAGTTTCTTCCATAGCAAAGAGCTCCCATAACACAGCCTACATTATATATTTTGGAATAACTTTGGACACGGTTACAACGGTAATGAGATTCAGAATCTATAGGAATAGTGAGCTACCTAAGTTTTAGGACAATTAATACCAGAAAAATGTTGCTTTTAATCCTCCTTACCTGGACATTTTTTATGATATAGAACTCCATATTCAGGTGAATCAACACCCTTACTGTTATTTCCTGTAGATTAGTAACTGGGCTAACATTTCTAAATGTAGACAGTTGTTAATGAGACTGGTGGAGACACGATTATTGGCTACTCAAAAAAGGTAAACAAAAAAAAATTGCATGTGGGATAAATCATGTTGCTGCTGGGATGATGGTAGTTCTTCGGAGTAGAACTTAAAATCATAAATCCTTATCCACACCTCTCAACTCACATCCTCCCCCAACAATGACTGGATGACATGATTTTTAAGGAGACTGCAGACTCTGAAATTTGATGATCATAAATTTACATTTTTACCTAAGGTGGCTTTGGGTCATAAAAATAATTGTGTGTGTGTGTGTGTGTATATATAGAATGTGGGGGAAGGGACATTGAGAAGATAGTTACTAAGAGGAACTGCTTTCAGGTATGGGTAGAGAATAAGAGGAATAAAGTGAGTGTAAGAAGTTTGGAAATTACATATACCCTTAATAATGCTCAAAAACTAAAAAATGCAACTAAAATTTGTGTAACTACTTTTATTGGAGAGGCTATATACTTTTACTCTAATGCAATGCTAATGCTGAAAAATATGGTTCAAGACTTCATAAGCATTATATTTGTAGAGATGTTCGGATGATATTTGACAATAACAGGTTGGTGGAAATCTCTAGATAGACTCCAGGGGAAGATATAAAAATAATAAAATGATGAGGGGCACCTGGGTGGCTCAATCGGTTAAGCAGCTCACTATTTTGGTGCAGGTCATGATCTCAGTGTTGTGGGATCCAGCCCAGCATCAGGCTCAGTGCTCAGCAGGGAATCTCCTTGGGATTCTCTCTCTCCTTCTGCCCCTCCCCCTGCTTGAGTGCTCTCTCTAAAAATAAATAAATAAAATCTTTTTAAAAAATAATAAAATGATGATAATAAAAACGATAGCTACTGTTAACTGAGCCTTTCCTAAGTGCCAGGCACTATGCTAAGACCTATATAATTTCATTTCAACTTTACCACCATCCCACATCACTCCTTTACAGACAAGGGAACAGAGGCTTGAGAGACGGAGTAAACCACCCGACATCTTAAAGCTGCTAAGTGCTAATGCAAGAATTGCAACATAAATTTATCTTCCTCAAAAACCCCATGACTTTCTCCACCATAGATGCCCATGTTTGAGTCTTTGCTTGGCTACTTCCTGGCTTTTACCAGAAGCAAGTAACACGAACTCTTCTTATCTGTAAAATAATCAAGATACTAGTATCTACTTCATAAGATTATTGGGAGGATTAAATTACCTAACGTTTTTTACAGTACTTAAAATATGATCTTGTTGCAACAAGTGTTAGCTGTTTACCCACGGTAATGCCACTAGCTTCCTGTGTGGGCAGGGATAACCACCGAACTTTTAGAAGCATCATTTTTTTTCTCGTGGATAAAATGAAGAAGTTGGGCTATGTGATCTTACAAGTTTTTCCAGTTCTAACCTTCTTACCTTGTTTTTCCTTTCTGAAAAAACAAAGGTAGGTAGTCAGGAATAACCCCAGCAGCAGGTGGAAGGAGAGATGAAGAAGTAGGAAAGCACTGCTTCCAGAAAATTCCTGCTCCTGGAGAGTGGGTCAGAACTGAACAATAAGACAGACTCAGATTTGTAAAGGTTAAGTCCCAGAACAAATTCTACAAGCAGCAAAGGAGATCTTTATCATAATTTCTACTTAATTTCATTTTCAAACTGGTTTGAGAGCTGTTCTTATTTCCTTCTCAGAATTATAAACCACAATGAGCTTCTTTGATTAATTCTTTATCTCCTTGCTCTTGATCTTAAAGAAGGAAAAAAAAGAGAGAGACACATTTATTGTAGCCAACTCCACAAGAATATATAGCCTGCAAGTAGACCGACTTGTCCTATCTGAATGTCAGCTCTGGATATGTGAAGCTGAACTGTTTCCATGGTTTGCTTTACTGCATGTGGCTTATATTTTTTTCCTGCTACGAAAACTACATTTGGCAATGCTGCTATTCTGTCACCATGACAATTTAATGTCAAAGAAAATCCACGGGAAGAAAAAGGAACCCATTTAATGCATTGAGAGTTGACCCACGAGCTTTGTAGTTCAAAACGTATCATCATAGCAAGTTGTGCTGACATATTTTGACAATTCAGGACAACTGTTTACTCAGTAGCTACCACACTTTTACCAACAAGGCTTTTGTAAAACTACTTTTAATCAGCAACATCAGAATTTATAAATTCCTGTAGAGCCCTAGAATAATTTAGAACAGAAGGGAGCCACAGAGAAAAGCTAAAATTTAGCTGAGAGTCATGGGTGGAACAGCTGATGTCAACTATATATTTCGATTCTTGTTTCTTCATTTAAAAAATTAGAAAAATCCTTTCAAGGTAATTATCAGGGTTAATAACTTTAGTTTTAATATGAATGCTCACTTGCCTGCCAGAATGTACATTTTCTTGTCCCTGGTGGCTATCTGCCTGAGCTTCCCTGTCACCTGTCTTTCCTTGGAGATAAGGAAGTACTTTCCTGATATTTTTATAGTAATTATGCACCAAGAGCTTGGAGTGATTCAAGATAAAACAGAAGCTGACCAACTAGTTGTAACCACTGTCCTCCTCATCACACCTCATACTTTCCTGGGCACCATGCCAACCACACCCAAGTCCAGTGTCCCTTCTGTGACCTGTCCCTTTGGGCAGTACCCCATCTGGATCCAAAATCATCCCTCGTCACTGAAACACTACTCTCATTTCCCAAGATGAGATTATATAGGATCATAGACCTTTTGGAATATGGCTTCCAGCTTCATTAATTTAGTCATCTAGTCAATAGATAAATTTGAGTGCTATTTTAATAGGTCTTTTCCACACACTCTCTACAGCTTATGAATCAATCATTTATCTACAACGTATCTATCACTTCTCATGTATGTACTTAGCCATGTTGACCACATCCAGGGTTGAGAACTCCATTATTCCTTAAGGCAGTGTGTTACAACTTTGAAAGGCATTGTTAGAAATTACGTATTTATATTGAGACAAAGTTATCTTCTTGAAGTTTCTGCCATGAGTATTCATTTTCTTCTTTTTTCATCCTTAATTCCCTCCATTTTCACATGATAAAACTATGAATTCATTTACCTTCATCTGAATGTGCTCTAAGGCCTTCTTAAAGTATAGTGCCATAGAAGCAAAAAAAAAAAAAAAATCCCTCAGATATGGCCAAATTGCCCATCAAGAAGAGCATCCCCCAAATTCTGTGCACCCCCTCCTCTCAGTTGTGAGGTTAAAATAGTAAATAGAATAGCTACTATTATTGAATGCTAGACATTGTGCCAAAAGAGAAAAATACTTTGGGGACATGTTATCCAAGAGGGATTTTTTCCTATCATCCCACCACCGGGGTTAAGACCTCAAAGCTGAGTCAGACTATGCTAAGTTAAAGCAGTAGCATAGTGCTACCATATAAAGAAGACTGAGAACGCTAATACATGTGACTATTTCAATCCCTGCCCTTAAATGCCTAAAGATAGGGTAGTGGGGGGGGGGGCTCTCCAAGATAATCACAAGCAAAGGCTGGGGTGTCTCCAGGAGGAGGGACTGGTAGTCCATACTCCAGGACATTTGCTCACATCTCTCCCATGCTACCATTCAGTTTACCTCAGTGGGATTCGGCCCCTGTCAGGTTCCCTGCTTTGTCTGTATTTTCTACCACTCGGAACTCACTTGATTCTACTTGCCAAACTCATACTCATTTAGTCATGAAAACTGAAGATTCAAGACACCAGAGTTTATAGTCCAGCTCAACCAGCTCAAAACCACTGTTTATCCAGATGACCTTGGCAATTCACTCAAACTCTCCGTGTCCCAATTCCTTTGATCTACAGTATGAGAAAAACTCCTAGGGCTGTGATTACTGAATGAGTTATTATATTTAAAGTGCTTTACCAAGTGCCTCACACATAATAGGACTGTCCTAAGAGTTCTTTCATAAATTGCTCTATTATTTTTATTTTTATTACTACCTGTAGACCCCTATTCGTGAACCCCTTTCAATCTTGCTCTTTTTCTTGTAACTATTGTCCAGTCTCCTAGGGTAGTTTTTTTAATACTCTTTACCAGCTTTTTTGTCTTTTTAAACTTATAATTATTCTGTTTGCAAGCCTAATGGCGGGCTGATAAAAAACAGAAGTACCACTACTGAGACATCAAAGCAAAACAACACACTTTAAAGAGAAATTGGGCAATAAACGAGCAAACCAAAACTAATGCTACTAACTGTTAGAGAGCCCAGTTAAGAGTCCATGAACCTGTTCCATTTTTTTTTTTCTACCTCTACTCACTTCTCAAGACACGTCAGTGTGGCTTCTATTCCCACCAATACCACTACAACGGTTCCTGCAAGGTCCACCAACGGCATCCACTTTCACCTACCGGGGAATCTTTTTTCCGTTCCTTATCTTCCTGGACCACACAGCAACATTCAGCAGCAAGGACTACTGCTTCTTCCTTGAAATGTTTCCTTCTTCCCAACCTTCCACGACACCACAATCTCCTGGGTTATTTTTTGTTCTGTTTTGGCTTTTTTACACCTCTCTGGCCACTCCTTTGCAGGTTTATCAGGCTCATCCTCCTGTACATGCCATTAATATTGAAGTTTCCCAAGCATTTGTCCCAGAACCTCTCTCTCACTCTAAATTCTCATCCCACGGCATTACTTATGCCTAAAGCTTCAGTAATAATCTGGACACTGATGACCTTAATTTGTACCTGCAGTTCAAACTACTCCAGTGAATTCTGGATGTGTTTTTCCATCGGCCTGCCTAAATATCTCCACTTTGATATCTCAAACTCAATGTGTCTAAGAACAAATTCATGATCTTCCCCGCCCCCCCAGGAGCTGGTCCTTTCCACCATTTTTAATTATAGGCATAACCATTACCCAGTGTACAAGACAGAAGCCCCAAGACATCTTCTGTGATACCCACTCCCCACAGCCAATCCACCACCAACTTCCAAAGCATCTTTGGAATTTGTTTTCTTCTCACCTTTTCCACTTCTCTACCCTAGTCCAAGAGGCCATTAAACTCATTCAGAGTGCTGCAAAAACTTCCCAACTTTATCTATATCTCCTCTGGTCACCTTGTAATCTGCTCACATTGCTACCAGTGATCTCACACACACACACACACACACACACACACACACACACACACAGAGTTATTCCAATTACGATTTTAAGCTAAAGATCAACACCATTACACAAGTGTCTGCAAGGATCTGGACTCCCTCCCTAGTCTCTTCTGCCATCTGCCACTTCAACTTCTGTGCTCCAGCCACGCTGGCCTTCTTCCCATTTCTCAGCCAGAGACCTGCCTCCTCCTTTTTAGACCTTTGTTCACACAGTCCCCTTAGAATGCCCTCAGCCCCAGCCACCTGCAGCAGTCCACCAATCACACTTCACTGAGACAACTTCATTCACATCTCAGCCCAAGTATCACCTCCTCAGGGAAGATCCCCCCCCTCCCCAACCTAAGTCATTCGCTTTATACTTTTTCTTCCGAGTGCTTACCTCAATTTGTGATTATTTATTCATTTAGTGTGGTAATCTGATTAACATCTGCCTCCTCCAATGACTATAAACTTTGGGAGGAACTGGTGGTCCTCCCATCTAAATTAGTGCCTGTCTCAAAGGAGGACCTCAAATGGTATTTGTTGAGAGGATAAATGAATCAGCACCTCTTTATCCTACTCTAAATAAATTGAGTTTCAATGTACACCACGCTAGATATGTTTTGTAAATCTATTCTAAATATTTTCTCTTAGCTTGGAACTTTTATTTTACTATTTTTCATCTAAAATCTCTGCTATTTCAGTCCATTATGGGTTAAACTACCTTTATAGTGTGCTTCTCAATGCATCTGTATCCCCTGCGGATTTATTTGCAAATGCAGATCCACAGACCCCCTGCAGAGCTTCTGAGCCCATACATCTCTGAGTCGGGTTGAATAATTTTTTTTTTTTTGGAGATTTTAACACACTTCATTGAGTAATTGACAGTATAATCAGAAAAACATCAGCAAGGATTTAGGAGATACAAAAAAACACTATTAATCAAATTTACCTGAATAACATTTATATAACATTATACCCCAAAAGTACAGAATTTGTTCTCAAATACACAAGAAACATTCATCAAAGTAGACTATATACTGAACCATAAAGCAAGTTGCAATAATTTTAAGAAGAGAAATCATAGGGAATATTCTTTGTTTTTAAATAATATTTATCTTGTTATATTAGTCACCATACAGTACATCCCCAGCTTGAATAAATTTTTTTTTAACAAGTACCACTACATGATTTTCTACACACTAAAATTTCAGCACAAATGCATTTTTTGGTTCAGACTAGAAATCAATGAGAAAACGTATTCATGGTCCTAAACAACTTCTACACAGACTTCGAGAACGAGGCCTGCTTCTAAGTGGGAGAATGGCTTTACGATGTCCTACAAAAAGGTCACATTTTGTTTGCTTCAGTAAGTAAGTAGAAACAAAATGATGAAACCCAAATATCGATGGCTTTCCATTGGCTTGACCCAAAAACCATATGGAACAGTAAGCCAAAGGAATTCCAACATGACTTATGAGACAATGAGCAAAGGGTTTGGCCAGAAGTAACACCTGAACATAAATTTGCATTAAAGTCAAGCTAATTCCATCTTGTTTTGCAACTTGGGGTTTAAAAGTTACTTTCCTGTTAGTTTAAAAAGACTGACAAACAAGTTTGGTTTCCAGCAGTCAGGAGGTGGGTTCCTACCCATTCTCTTTCTCATCTTTTCAGGCTCTTTGTTTTTTTAAAAAAAAAAAAAAAAGACTCATATTTTGAATACTGTCCCTGGTAGAGCCAGACACACTCTTTCACACTTTGTCATGGAATGCAGGCAGCACACACTCCCTAATTGTACAAGCAGAAACAGAAACCAAGAAAAATATTTGCTCCCTACTGTCAGCAACTAAGGGTCTCTCTGCTCGGCGGGCCCACGTGACTAAGCGGCAAACATTTGGGACAATAAGATGGGAAGCAGCAAACTGCTTAAGGCAGGCTTTGAGATGATGTGAAGTGGGTCCTTTTCTCCTTCATTTTGAAGATGTTTACGGAAGATCGAATGGATAGGAGAGAGCAGTGGTCACCTAACTTTCCACACCACTAAACCTCCCTATCTGTTCTCCAGGATCATTGACCACTCATTTATTTATTTACCTGTTTGTTTACTTCTGAACCCTAGCTAGAAACCAAGGCAACGCCATGTGGAGAAGAATCAAAGGGTTGGGGTCACAGCCAGAATGGAGACATAAAGCTAGAAGCAGAGGTAATGACCTGGCAAGTACGCAGTTTACTAAGTTCTGGCTTGTGAATCACAGCTAAAAAATTGGGAATTGTAGGGGCAATGTCCTTGGATAAACATTCAAGACTACTGACTTCCAATTTATAATCCTTATTGGGGAAAGACTTTTGAAAAATTGCCCACAATCTATAAATATTTACTTATTTATAAATTATATGTATGTATTACCCTAGTTTTATATTATGAAAATTAGAAGACAAAAACAGACATTGAATTAGAAAATTAGAAAATTCAAACAGTAATTCCAATGTTTTTTCCATATCCCTAAATATTGTTTTATTGCACTCAACTCCGGAGACCACTGATTTAGACAGATAGTTGCTTCAATACATATGCTAAAGGAACTAGACTGAGGGTAGGTTTTATGACTTGTATTTCTCAGGGTCATTAAGTTTTAGTTGGAATGTCACAATGGACCCATTCATGTTGAGATGAGAGAGATCTCATTATGAATCATCAAAATGTTACAGCAGCATTAAGTAGATAGGAAAATAAATGCAACAAGTCAAATATTAAACAATAAAGGACTGATTAAATAAATGCCACTATATTTGTAATATGAAATATTTTATTTACAATGAAAATGAAAGCTGCAAGGATGCCTTAATGCTACATGGTGTTATATGGGTTGAACTGTATTCTTCCCAAATTCATATATCGAAGTCCAAATCCTCAGTACCATAGAATGTGACATTATTTGGAAATAGGGTTGCTGCAAATGCAATTGGTTAATATGTGGCTATGGTGGAGTTGGGTGGACCCCGAGTCCAATATGACTGGTGTCCATATAAAAAGGGAAAATTTGCACAGAGGGAGATCACTATGGAAATACTGGAGCTCTGCTTCCATAAGCTACGCAACAACAAATATTGCTGGCAAACCACTAAAAGGTAGGAGAGAGGCTTGGAACAGATTTTCCCTCACAGCCTTCAGAAAGAATCAACCCCACCAAAAACCTGATCTTGGGCTCTAGCCTCCACAACTTTGGAAAAACAGATTCCTGTTTAAGCCACCCAGCCTGTGGTACTTTTATGGCAGCCCTACCAGAAAAAAACAGGTGCCATGCTAGGACATCAGTTAAATTAAAAAGACCCCACATAAAACGCCTACATAGTGTGACCTCAATTGTGAATACACGCACTCCCACACATGTATGTAGATAAAACCCTGGAAAGGTTATTGTTTACTTTTGTGTTGCAGGTAACTTTTCATGTCTGGTTCTTCATTTGCCCCCTAAATTTTCTAAGTTTTCTACAAAAGGGTTAAAGTTTGTGAGGATATCTATACTTCCTAGGTTTTTATTTTTATATAAAATGGTTTTGTAAGCTTTTAAATTTTTTATTCTGTAAAAAATTAGTTACTCCAAAGAAACTATCTCTACTGCTCCTAAGGGAGATAATGATGACTAGATAATTCGATATGGACATCTCTGGGATGTACATTCTCCCCCGTGTGTGCCTTTTGAAGTTCTCAATGAAGAGACACGATTCAGCCGTCATCCCTGATATTCGGCCCTGCTCAGTCATCTTTGTCCCTCTTCGTTCTTCTCTTACTCGTGAACAGTCTTTACGTAAGTTACTGGACTTTCAGAAGGTTCCGCTTCCTCATCTGTAAACTGAGAGCATGGGTACTCTGCCTCCCTCACCCCAAACAAGGTAACGTTTGTGAAAGTGTCCTGATGAAAGATACAGCCCAACAACCACGAGGTGATAGTTGTGCTGGTAACAATGTTAGGGAAAGACAGTCCTACACCCTGACGCGGCTACCTGGCCTACTTTAAGAGCAGACGACAACGGGGGCTCCACAGTGCAGCCGGTGCTTTATCCAGGCAGCAGCAAACTCTAGCAGGAACACTGCCTGACGGACAAGCCCGGGGACCACCGCCTATCGCTGCCACTCAAAGACTTTCCTAAGACATGGTTGAAAGACCTGCTCACTTCTCCTGGGAACCCCATTCCTCAGAGGGTCGACTGCTAAATCAGGTTCTCTGCTTGGCATCAAAACTTTTTCACTCTTTGTTTTCTTTGTCCTTATCTTTTCTTTAACAGCAGTAGCTGTGGTAGTAATAGCAGGCAGAGGGAAATATCCACAGTACACTCTCACCCACTGACTTCCTCTTGCCAGGACTTACCGTCTTGTGCCATCGTTCAGCGGTCCTTAAGGAAATGCAAGCAGAGAGCAAATTAATGGCTGTCTTTTTTTCTTAAAAAAAATCTGCTTTTCTCCCAAACGCCTCCACCTAATACATCCCAAAGAAAAAAATTTTGAAGGGAAAAATAAAAGATGGAAAAGGATAAAGCTGAGTAAAAAATTCAGTTTTCTCACTTCCCTAAGATCACTAATATCACAAAGAGGTTGACCTAACTTTATATAACACGCATTAGAGAACTGTAAGAAATGTGAGAAACTTTTGCTGCACATCCTAGGGTATAAAGTTTCTCATGTTTCTTCTATTTCCCTAATTCAATTTCATCTGCTCTGAGGCCCTGTCTCACTAGGCTTTTAGGAAAATTCCATCTCAATTATTATGGTGGCTTCTCTCCTCCCTCCAGGTTCAATGTGAAAGTTTCTGGGGTTATACAGATCAAAACGTTTAAGGAGGGCCACTGTGCCATTTCCTGGGGTGCTAGGAGGAGTTCAGGATGGGGGTCACTGATGCTAGCCAAGGACCACCCCACCCGCCCACACACGGTCCCTTCCTGGTTTCCTCCAAGCCTCAAGGCTGTTCAGGTTTGTTTACTCCCACCTCAGAACTCAAGAAGACACCTGCCTTTCTTCCTAGAGACAATTCTTTGAAAACAAAAGCCTCTTAATTTTGCCCTAAGGGCAAGGAAAGGTTCTGTTCTTCAGGACTGGAAGCCTGGACTGCCCTTTGGTTTGGGGGTGTAGGAGAGAGAGTGAGCACGGATGAAAAGGGAAGACATGTTATAGTCTTCTCCTACATCAGTCAGAACAAAACACAAGCAATATCTCAGTCAATCATCTGCCACTTTTAGAATAATCAAGGATTAAAGGCCCATGTGCTTTTAGAAAGGCAAACAAAGAACTTAATCCTGAGAGCACCTTGGACAGTCATCAGGCCGTGATTATCAACGTGAGGTGCCTGTCTTCACTAAGATTGGCACCAATGTTTACCCTAGTCTTAAAATTATATCCTCCTTTTATGACTCAGAGAGGGTAAGTGGAGGGCAGACCATCGGAAAAGGAGCATGGCTCAGCAGGTACAGAGACAAATTAGAACCTGGAAATTCTGGCAGCTCACAATCATCACAACAGCCTGCTTCCTGGCTTTGTCGGCCTATTTCAATCGAGGCTATTGGCAGGAAAGGGATTAAAGTTTGTGCAGGTATCTATACTCCCTAAGTTTTTATTTTTATAATAAAACAGTTTTTTAAGCTTTTAACTTTTTTATTAAAAGGGGAGCTGGCATGGCCCAAGGAACACAAGGGATTTGCGGGTCCTCAGGAAGCCTGTGTTGTAATACTAGTCACAACCACAGGACCCTGAAGCCCAGGAGTAAAGACGTTAGTGGGTGATGCCAAATAAATTCGCAAGATACAGGGTTTGCTGATGCTGGCCGGGTGGTATGTGGGGTGGCGCTGTGCCAAGCATGACACAGCACCCGTCATGTGAGTCCAACCGCGGCACCATCGGGGACTGAAACTGGCAGAGCCTGGAGTCCTTCCCAGAGCTCAAGGAAATATTATCAGCCCTGCAGTTCCCTCAGTGAATGTATCTGGCCAAGCAGGCCTCCTGTGCAGCACACGCTTTGTTTGTTGTTGTTGTTTTTTAAAGATTTTATTTATTTATTTGACACAGAGACAGCCAGCGAGAGAGGGAACACAGGCAGGGGGAGTTGGAGAGGAAGAAGCAGGCTCCCAGCAGAGGAGCCTGATGCAGGGCTCGATCCCAGGACCCCAGGATCATGCCCCGAGCCGAAGGCAGACGCTTAACGACTGAGCCACCCAGGCGCCCCCCCCCCTTTTTTTAAACTCTGCTTTCCACTTGAGAATCCACAAAATGTTTTTGTGTGTTTTTGCCTCCCAAAGGAAAAGGACTTTTTTTGTGACTGAATATAAAAATTATACTGGTGTTCTGTAAAATGTTCAAGCAACATAAGACAGTATCCAGATGATGAAGAAAGCCCTGTCCCGATTTCATCCAAGCACCACCAGGACACACAAGTGCCCGGGCAAGCCATGAGTAGGCCTCCTAGGTCCTGGTACTCCGTAACATTTAGCTACCATTTCTTGACAAGGGTGGGCTTGATGAAAGTGACAAGTGTTTATGGTATTGTTTTTTTTCCCAAGGATACTCTTCCATCTGATGGGATGAACATCGGCTATCATGACATACCTCTCTGGTGGAATGGAAAATGAATGTTCCCTACTTAATGAGTTCTGTGTGGAGAACCGAGTTACCCGTTTCTGGCTGATTCCAACCATCTTTCAGTGGCCCTATCTCATTTGATCTTTAGTCCAGCTATGACCCGAGGTCACAGATGTATCCATTTTTAAATGTCTGGTATGTGTTCTTTCAGACTTTTGTTCTATGTATGTATAAATTTATATATACAAAAGGGGGGTAACACTGTATATACTGATCTGGCTTTTTGTTCTATGTATGTATAAATTTATATATACAAAAGGGGGGTAACACTGTATATACTGATCTGGCTTTTCCTCTCCCGAGCTCCTCTAAGAGAAGGGAATAGTTATTGAGTGTCTGATTGAGCCTAACTCTGTGACATGGATGGGGTCAAAGTCAAAGGTCATGCACATGGTTGTGCCTCCCTGGATACCCTCTTTGTGCTGCTTTCCTTTGTGTGGCGACCCTGAGGCTGGACCTCAGAGTGCATCGAGTCTCGCTTTCTCTTATTTGTTTGCCCCAGTGTTTGCCATTTGGATCACAAGTGGTAAGATTCAGGTTTCTGAGGAGATCCCCCACCTAACCCTCAATATAAACCTCATAATCCAGCCCAGTTTACCAGAAAGCTCTTCTGGCAGAAGACCGCTCATGAGCAGGGATAACAGAGTGGTATCTTAACGTGAGATTTATGTTTGTTCTTGGAGGTTTTGCTCCCTCATGAACTTGAAAGTGAGCATGAGTGGCAGGGATAAAGCAGGAGTTTAGCCTTCCTGGGTCCCATGCTTGTCATCTCATTCACTCTTTTCAAGCCTCACATCCTTCACTGTTTTATTTATATCACGCTACCTGTGGACAGTCTCCCACAGCAATACGTGCACGCCTACCTCAGCTTGTCCACTGTGACTGCAGCAGATACCATGACACACTGTCCAGACCCCCGCTTCAGGGACAGATTCATTGCCCCAGACCGGGGAATGCTGTCTGCAGACTACCTCCAGCTGTCAGTTATTGCGGGGTGTGTCGGGGTTGTGGAGCACTGCCTTGCCCAAGCTCACACCCCTGCTGGGGTAGCCCATGGTCAGTGACTGGTCAAGTGGGAGTCTAACGGTCAGGTCGTTGTGGCCACATTCAGAGCAGTCCTGACAGGGCTCCCCTTGGCATCCATCAGAGCTGTCACTGAAGAGTGGCCACAGGATAGAGCCTTGAGCAACAAGCTATCAGCACAAGTCTGAAGGCAATTTCTGGGAATTTTCCATTCTCTTGACAGAAATGTTACCTATTCTCATTGGTTTCTGTGAGTGGCAGAACAACGCCCTCTGCCAAGATAGCCACATCCTAATCCCTGGAATCTATGACCGTGTTACCTTACACAGAAAAAGGGATTTTTCAGATGTGGTTAAGTTAAGCTTCTTGACATGGGGAGATTATCCTGGATGATCCAGGAAGGTCCAACGTAATCACAAGCGTTCTTGTAAGAGGGAGGCAGGAGGGTCTGTACTCAGGGAAGATAAGATGATGGAAGCAGGGGTCGCAGTCAGAGACAAAGGTCTGAAGAGCTATGTCGCCGGCTTGAAGATGGAGGAAGAGGCTATGAGCCAAGGAACGACGAAGCCCCTAGAAACTAGAAAAGGCAAGGAATGGATTCTCCTGAGAGCCTCCAAAGGGAACACAGCCTTGTGTATTAGCACAGTGAAACTGATTTCAGCCTTCTGACTTCCAAAATTAAGATTATAAAGCTGTGCTGTTTTAAGTGCCTAAGTCTGTGGTAATTTGTTAAAGCAGCAATAAGAAACCAGTATAATTTCCTTTTCTCTTTTCCCCCTCCAATCTAGACTGTGGCTAAAATGGATGGGACTACAGCAACTACTTTAAGATTAGGGGAGAAAAGGCCAAAAGACACACAGAGAACTTGCCTTGAAATATCTGAGCCATTGAACTAATGCCATTTAACTTCCTACCTCCAGATTCCCTTGTTCATAAAGAAACAAAACAAAAATAAAATTAAAAAACCCTTCCTAACATCCTTATATCACTTCAGTTACATGATACATAGTTTAGTACGATCCCCTGAGATATATATTTATATATATATGGTGTTGTATATATTATTATATATGTTATTTATAAAAAATAAATTCTAAGGTTATATTCCAAAATGTTAATTGAGGTTTGCCATACTTTTGGTATGTTATTTAGCTTCTCTGCTATATTCTGTTTTTGTAATAAAAGTACAGTAAGAATTTTTAACACTTTTTCAAGGAAAGGAGATGAGGGCAGGAAGGATTCGCCAAAAGCAGTTGTGAGATGAATAAGAAATTGACAAGCATCAATGTTTATCTTTGGGTTGAAGAAAAAAAAAAAAAAGACCGGTTGATAATGAGAGGTTTTGTAAGAAGAAGGGGATGTTGCAAAGGCCAGGCCAGGCAGGCAACCGTCCCCTTATAAATTTATCATAGGGGAGTCTCACAAAAGTAAGTGAGAACACCACCCAAAGACTCAGAAAACCGCTTATGCTGTATCAACAAATAATATAAAACATTTGGTCAAAGTTATATACTGTAACTTTTTCTAAATAATAGCCATGCCTTCAATGCCATCTCCTTCTGGTGTCCCCTGTTCTCCTCCCTCACCTTACTTTTCCTTAGAGCACTGATCTGCCCTGCCCTATTGTTACCTTTATTATCAGTCTCCCTCCATTAGAATTTAAGCTCCATGAAAGGTTATTCTGCCTCTCAAGTTCACTGCTCTATTCTCACCTAGAACAGCACCTGGCACAACAACAGATGTCAGCAAATATCCAACGAATGAACGAACCACATAGCAAGGGCTGGTAAATACTTTCTGTAGGGTCAGATCATATTTTAGATTTTGCAGGCCAGGAGGCAGAATCGTGACTATGATGAGGGTCCTTGTGTAACCACTATGAAAAATGTAAAAACCGCTCTCAGCTCACAGTCCTGTAAAAACAGGGAGCGCTCCGGGTTTGCCCTACAGGCCATGGTTTGTCAGTTCCCGAACTGAAAGATTAACAACTCAACAAAAATGAATAATATCCTTCAACTATCCTGAATCTCACACATCATTTCTGGTAACTTTCAGGAACTCAGCCAATCACACAAATGTGGAAGCAACATGACAGTTACCAAATGTGTCTTTTTGGAATAAGAGACAGCACTCATTCGGGTCTAAATATTATGAGGTGATAATTTAGGATAGAACCAGAGCACAGTAGCGTTTATTACTAAAGCCCCGTTCTGTGCAATGCACTATGCCAAGAACACGTGGGACCCTTAACGTTTAAAACCCAGCAACGGGATTTATTCTTAACATTTGGAGAAAAGTAGGCATTTGGGTTCAGTTTACTCGGGCACCTGAATGAATTCCATATTTAAAATTTCCATACAGGGCACAGATTAAAAAAATGGGTCAACGCGATTCTAGAATGGCATTGTGCTAGATGGTATTCTGTCATATTTTTCACCTGCCTGATGTTTTTATCCTGTAATATACATTTATCTCATCACTTTTAACTACAGCTTGATATGCTCAGGATAGATCCACCACATTTTACTTATTCTCTAGTGCAGTGGTGGACCCTTGTGTTGTGTCTACTCCCTGTAACCACGAACACACCATAACGGACACAGTCTCCTTGGAGACCTGGGTGAGGTTCTATCAAAGATGCGTTCCCAGGCGGGTCTCCTGTTCATTATACTTAAATCTTTAATTGTGAAGTAGTCAAATTTTGTGCTTTTCGATTTTTTAAAAGAAAACCCCCCCTTATTCAGAAGACATAAAGATTCTCTCACATTTTTTTCCCCTGGCTTTGTCCTTTACCATTTTTCTCTTTTATACTAAGGTCTTTAATCCCCCTGAAGATTATTTCTGTACATGGGAGACCCCATACTGTCTCCACAATTTTATGAAGTCTCTACTATCCTATGCCAAGTTTATATATACATATTAATATTTGTATGCTAAATATGTATATTATAGTATTTTAGGAGGGAATGGAGGAGAAGACCTGATAAACTGTTTCCAAAATATATAAAGAAGAATAAAGGTCCACAAAGGCAAGTCTACAAAGGAAAAACTTCAAAAGGAGAATTCCTACTACCAGGTATTAAAACATTTTACAAAGTCAAAGTGAAAAAACGTGGTACTTGCAAACAGACTAAAGTAATAGAGAACAGAAAAATATAGATATATAGATATGTTTATAATATATCTGCATATCTATACATTTACATATAGATGTATCTATGTATTTCAGCTATTTTGTTATTCAAAAAGCCTCTGCTGGAATTTGGACTGGAATTTCAATGAAATTATCAATTTGGGAATCAACTGATATCTCTAAAATTTTGAGTTGTTTCACTCATGAAACTCAGAGAATCTCTCTACGCATCCAGGCCTCCCTTTATCCTTTCGGATGCATTCCCAGAACCAGTCTATCAATCAGGGTTCAGTTAAGAAAAGGGAAACCCCAGGAGACACTTCACGTAGAGGGGATTTAATTCAGGGAATTAGAAACCTATACAACATTTGGAAGAGTAGGAAGAATGAAGATCAGACAAAAACTTCAGCTGGCTTTCAGGAAATCCAGAGGAGCAAGGATGTAAGGAATTGCGGGAATTTCAGGAATAGCCAGGAAGCTGCTACTGTCCCCTCTCAGCCACCGGCAGCCCCCAAAGCCGTTGTTTACCCAGAAGCTTTGACAACCTCATGCCTGCCAACAGTCCCCCCTTCTGTCCATAGCCGTTACCCGGGAATTTTGGCTTTTCCGATTACTTCCCCTTCCAAATGTCAAACAAATTCTTCTCATTGGCAGAACGTGAACCAGAACTAGCCTGGCAAGAGAGAGGGATGACACCAAGTTGACAAACAACACCCAGCACAAAAGCAAAACAAAGAGCTTCAGAAACGTGAAGGGATTCGTGACACATTAACATTTAAAACACACAATAACAAAATTATTTTACGTATGATTCAAAGGAAGCACATTTTCACTGATTCCATGTTATGGCATAGCATTTCACTTGGAAGTAATACAAAGATAACATCTGCAGAGTTTCAAAATACAGTGAATTTTTCACGAGAAGTACTATCTCTGCAAAGATCATAGGCAACGTGATACAATGATCCCTCACTCTTCAGCCCTGGCTGTACCTTCATTAAACCGTGTCTAGTTAGAACTCCACGGTTGGAGGGGCACAGAGAATCTGATGACTACTCAGGCAACAGTAGTAGCAATAAAACGGATTCAGTAAGGGGGGTGAACAGGATTTATTTTACGCAACACACACACACACACACACACACACACACACACAGAGTGTTGGTATATGACAGTAATAGTTCTAAAGTGTAAGTAGGATGGGTATCTAGCATGGTGGTCTTCAAACTCTTCTGACAACACGTCCTTGTCAATAAAGATGCCTTGATACACACAAATGCAGAAATTAAAAGAATGAAATAGGAAGAGAGGTTCTAACATTTTCTTCCAGGATCCCAAAGGATCATTTTAAGGAGGCCTGGAGGTGCACGCTCTCCACTGGAGAAGGACGGACTTGTCTGCTCCCCCGTTTTCTCTGTATCCGCCATCAAGCTGCTCAAAACCAGAAACTGCAGAAATGTTGCTCATTACATACAGCACAACACCCCAAGACCTCGAGTCTATACCTACAAGTTCATGCAAACGACATCAGAGCTGCCAGGAGAGGGCAGATGTGAGCAGGGTAGAAGGAAATCCCTACCCAGAGGTCTGTAACATGAAAGGAAAGCAGCTGGAGCAAAGTGGGGCACAGGTTCTAGAAAAAACACTGAAGGGAGCCAAAGAAAAGCTACAAATGGAAAGAGAAATGAAGTCTAAGAAACACTGAGCTATAACCAGGCCACAGAAAACAGCTGCCAAAGGCACCGTAAGAAAGATGCTGGGGATTGACCCGTGTGTGGTTCATCTTAGGGATAAAAAGGAGATAGAGATTGGGGGGGTGGGAGGAGGAGTGAGCAAGAGCTCTAAATCCAGAAGCCAGAAGGCCCAACGCCAGAATCAGGGAGAGCTACACTGTCAGATCAAATTTCAGGAGCTGGGCAGGAACTGTCAGAGCTTCTAGGGCTCAGAAGTTTATAAGGCAATTATCCTGAAAATACGCCCAGGAGTAAGACTTTTGAGACAGCAAACCATTATTCTCAGTCTTGTGATTTCTGATTTTGAAGATTTTTTCATCCTTTCCAAACTAGGAAGGTATGGAAGTTTCTGGCAGACATTTTAAAATGTTACAGAGCTCAAAATACAAGTAGTTCTAGGGCATGGCCTGGCAGAGAGCACACCGTCCCTGAAGGTATGTTGAACACTGATTTATCCTAGATGAGCAGTGCTGCATGGAAGGACACCGTATATAAAGTGTACCCCCGGAATGAGAAACCCTGGCGTTACACAACATGCAGGCTTGGTGTCCTCCTGGGACGAGGTGCTGTTCCAGGCCTCAGGGACACAGCACTGAACAAGAGAGAAAACAGCCCTGCCCCCACAAGACTTGTATTCTAGTGGGACAATCACAAGTAAACAGTCTTACCTGAAAAATGTGAGCAACCCCCGTGAATCTCTGAAGGAAAAAGTATTCCAGGTAAAGGGATTAACAAGCACAAAGTTCTTAAGGAAGACCTGTTCTTTGCGCATCTGAAGACACAGCAGGAAGGCCAAATGTTCTTGGAGAGGATGAAGCAAAGGGAAGAGTGTTTAGGAAGTGAGACTGGAAAGACAGGAAGAGCTAAACCTTGAAGGGCCTTGAAGGTCATGGTAAAAAGTCTAGATTTTAGTCTAAGTGACAGGAAGAGCTAGACCTTGAAGGGCCTTGAAGGTCACAGTGAAAAGTCTAGATTTTAGTCTAAGTGTGTGTGTGTGGGGGGGGCAAGCCAATTTCTGCTTTTCAAGGCCACTCTGGCTGCAGTGGGGGTGGGGGTGGGGCGGCAGGGAATCTCTGGCTGCAGGAGCCAGAGAGAGGACGTCAGGGTGTGCTGGAGCCAAAGAGCCAGACGGTCACATTTTCAGCAGTTTGGGGAACTTCTTGTTAAACACAAACATTATTTAAAAAATCAAATTGTATGGTGACTAACATAATAAGAAAAAATTTTTTTAAAACCACTGAACAGACACAAAAAGTAAAAATCAAACTGTGTAATCTCACAATTAAATGATATTGAAAGCAAAGTTCACAATGAAAAGTCACTGCTTCCTAACTATTTTACTCCACTTAACCATTATCAACGACCTTGAGGGTCTATGTATTTTTTCATGTGTAACGGGGAAATACTATAAAACGGGGTGCTGTGTTCTGTTGCCAACTCCACGCTCAGTGGGGCTCACGTAGGTAGCTTGAAAACGGCCATGGCGGGAGTGTTTACACTGCAGGCCGGCAAAGGCTCCACGCAGGGCTTCCCCGCCCCACATTAATGTGCCGGTTAAACATTTACCGGCACACCGATGACGGTGACGGTGGCAAAATGACAGGGACCTTAAGGAGGGTGGTGGCAGTGGTGGGGTCCCACATGACTAGGGTGGAGTCAACAGAACTTGCCGACATACGGGATGTGCAGCGAAGTGAAGAGAGGTGTACATAATAAGCTAAGAGTTTGAATGTGAGTTTGGATGCAGGCACTAATTATACAGTTTCTTGAGAAATTCCCTTCTCTGGGGCGTTCTGTCAAGGCTTTGAAGATAGGTATCCTTTCCACAAGACAGCAGTCATCACACACTTGACGCGGACAGAAACTCTGGAAGTGGTAACCGCAAACGCAGGACTGGGCTCTATCTTCCCAGCATTTAGCACGGCGCCTGGCTGGAACACAGCAGGCGGCCAGTGTCTAAGGCGGTCACACCCACAGTATATGACGCATCCCTATGTATTTGGGAAGCTAGAGGAAAAGCCACAGTGATATTATCAGCTTAGTTGAAAGCAGCAGGTGAAAAGAACCGAGTCCCCTTCTGAGGCACAGGCTCCTCTGACCAGTTCTGTGTACTTGTTGGGCTATAGTCACGGTACTAAAGACTGCTTTTGGGGAGATGGTATCCTATAGCAAAAATACCTTGTTTGGGGGGGTTAATTTAAATTCAAGTTAGTTATCATACAGTGTATTACTAGTTTCAGGGGTAGAATTTAGTGACTCTTCAGTTGCATGTAACACCCAGTGCTCATTACATCTAGTGCCTTCCTTAATATCTGTCCCCCAATTACCCCATCCCCCACCCGCATCTACTCCAGCAGCCCTCAGTTTGTTTCCTATAGTTAAGAGTCTCTTATGGTTTCCCTCCCTCTGTTTTTTTTTTTCCTTCCTTTCCCCTATTCATCTGTTTTGTTTCTTAAATTCCGCATATAAGTGAGCTCATAGGATATTTGTCTTTCTCGGACTTATTTCGCTTAGCATAATTCCCTCTACCTCCATTCGCATCATTGTAAATGGCAAGATTTCACTCTTTTTCATGGCTGATTCCACTGTATACAAGTGCCACATCTTCTTTAGCCATTCGTCTATTGATGGACATCTGGGCTCTTTCCATATTTTGGCTATTGTGGACACTGCTGCCATAAACTTTGGGGTGCAGGTGCCCCTTTGGATCACTACGTTTGTATCCTTTGGAATAAATACCTGATAGTGCACTTGCTGGGTCGTAGGGTAGTTCTATTTATAACTTTTTGAGGAACCTCCATACTGTTTTCCACCAAAACACTGCGTTCCCATCAACAATGTAAGAGTGTTTCTCCACATCCCCACCAACATCTGTTGTTTCCTCAGTTTTTAATTTCAGCCATTCTGACAGGTGTGAGGGGGTGTCTCCTTGTGATCTTGGTTTTCATTTCCCTGATGAGTGATATTGAGCATTTTTTCACGTGTCTGTTAGCCATTTGTATTTCTTCTTTAGAGAAATGTCTAAGAACGCCTTGTTTTTAAAGAAAATTAGACCAAGATTTGTTTGTGAACTAGCATTTCCACTTTAGTGCCTCCTTTGGTAAGAATGGGAACAACAGATTTATTAAGGTAGAGTTCAAGTGCAACTTTAAATGTCCGTTAACTGCCTTCCAGGACCATCCATCCAAAGTTATGTCTGAATCGTCTGCAGTTTTATTCTACTGCATCACTCAATTTACTTTTTTAAGTCACTCATCACATTTTAAATCAGCTTCATTATTTACTGGCTTATTAACCACTTGCCTCCTTCATTTGATTTTCAACTGTATAAGGACAGAGACCTAGTCTGTATTAGGCACTGTTGTAGTTCAAGCACCTATTACAGTGATCAGCACATAGTAGAATCTCAATTATTATTCAGGGAATCAAAGACTGAATTAGTTAAGTAATAAGCATAGAAAGGCACAAGTGTCCTGAAAGTTATAAAAGCATTTTACAATTTAGCAATTAGCAAAACTTTGCACTGTATCAAATTAACAAACAGCTACTCTACTGAGGTCCAGTGAACAGAGCTTTATGAATGAAACACATAAACCACTCCTATTGGACATGCTGAAGAACATCTTCTGGTTTGAGAGGTAGGGGACAGGGTGCCTCTGTAAAATTTTCGAAGGTGTTGCAAACAGAATCCACTTGAGTTAGTTTAGCAAAGAGCAAATTTATTAATAAATACTAGGTAGCTTATAGAAGAGATACAGAAACAGGCCTGGATCCAAGGACAGCTCCCTAAAACTTACTGCTCCCCGTGGCCAAACATAAAGCAAGTGGCGTGCGCCCCTAGCGCAGAACAGAAGCACGGCTACCACCTCCAAAGCATGGATTCTAGATGGTGACTGATTCTTTACACCATTCTCTTCTACAACCCAGTCTTGTTTGGGTATAGCTGATGTCAGAATCTAGGCCCACATGTAGATCCCAGGTAGAGGCAGATATTTGTCTTTGGAGAGTTGGACACATCATGTGGAAATTACCAAAACTGGACAGGCAAGTGAGTTGGGTAGATGAAAACATGACACATGCCCACTACGTCCTCTCTTTCTTCCGAACTTCCGGATTAGAACTACACTACCACCACTGACAACAAAATGGCCAAGTTAGCATAACCCAACTCTCCATTGTACAAACAAAAGCACACCCTCTCCTCAAAAGCAGAGGAAAGAAAGTCTTATCAATCACTGCGTCTGCGTGAAGTCCAGGATTTCTGGAAGACAGACCCTCCTCTTCTAATTCTGTCATGATTCTATCTGTATATTCTGAATCCGGTAAGCTCAACTATCAATTTAACCAATACATTCCATGTAACAACAACAAAAAAGAATAGGAGAGGGAGAAAATGGACAACTATTTAAAATATATATTGATATGATGCAGGAAGAAAGAAAATATGGGTAGGCATCATAATCCTCATTTCTGCATCCCTGCACATGTCCACGGTTGATCTTTACGCTTTCTACCCCTTGTTATTCAAGTTCTTTGTCCTCAGCACCTCAGGTGGTCGGGGTTCCTCTCTCACTAGGTTGAATCACACTATCTTCCTAAAGGATTGAGCCCTGGATAGTCCTGCCTATGTTAGGTTGCTATTGTCTTCTCATAACTTTCATTGCAAGATATAGTCCACCAAAGAGAACCACAGGTGATTCAACATAATACTCCCTGCCCCCACCGTGTAGCAAGTACACTATTTTTCCTTAGTAAGCAAGAGCAATTACCCTAGCCAAGTCCCATTTATTTTTTGCCTGCTTATTCAATGGCATCTGCTTGCTTATCCAAAACATCTGGGCAGCTGTCTCAGTTCCAAGTGAGCCATTTTTGGATGTCCTGGTGGAAGCATTCCTTCCTTGGGCACTCAGGCCTCTACACCAACAAAGGCCAGTACTATGGCGATCAGAAGTAAATACTGAGTTGATCATTAGGAATAATAGTGAAATGTTCCATTTTCACCTCCATCCTTGGTTGTCTGCCACATGCTTTGGCCAGGGGAGGAATTGTTTTGAGTATTGTATAGGGGTAGAAGAGGCCCTTGTCTAATTTGTTTTTGCAAAGTCTTACCAACAACTTATTGCTTGTAAAGCCACTCTAAATGCTCCAACATCATTAATTATCAAAGCTAAATACTTAACCTCATGCATTTGTGTCGCCTTTGAGGTTTTTCAGTAAACAGCCCTCTAGGCTTCCAAGTCATCATGTTTCAATGAAATCCTAATTATGAAATCAACCGAGGATGAATCCGTGGAAATAAGAGTTCTAGAATTCTTACAGAAATCAGATATCTAAGCAAAGAAATGGCAAGGGGACATGAGAACTTTTGTTTCTACCATTTCAGAATAATGCCCCATATTAGTAAGTTTATCTTAGAATGCCAACACATAGCCTCCAGATCTCAAAGGTTTACAATAATAAATAATTATTTTTTGGTCACATTATATATTAGCTTCAGTTTGGCTGTGACTCGGCTTCACATCTTCAATCAAGCACCAAGTAAGAACAGACCTTAAATATTTTGGGACATGCAACTCAGGTGGCAGAGAGAAAAAACAAATGAGAAATGGCAGAACCTCACTAAGAATCTTAATATTTTGCTCAAAGAAAAAAATGCCATGTGTCAGTTTTACTTACATTGGCCAAAGCAAATCTAATGGCCTGGCGTGGGATGGGAGCATCTTGAAGTCGCTGAGGGTGGGGAAGTCCACCCCTCACAAACAGCTGGTAACAGGACCATCTGTCACATGTCCTAACACTAGTATCTACTCCATTCAAGGCAGTTTAAACTATAAAATTGTCCATACATACAATGGAATATTACTCAGCCATCAGAAAGGATGGTTACCCAACATTTGCATCAACATGGATGGGACTGGAGGAGATTATGCTAAGTGAAATAAGACAAGCAGAGAAAGACAATTATCATACGGTTTCATTTATATGTGGAACATAAGCAATAGCATGGAGGACATTAGGAGAAGGAAGGGAAAAATGAAGCGGGGGGTGGAATTCAGAGGCAGGAGATGAACCATGAGAGACTATGGACTCTAGGAAACAAACTGAGGGTTTTAGAGGGATGAGGGGATGGACTAGCCTGTGAAGGGTATTAAGGAGGGCACGTATTGCATGGAGCACTGGCTGTTATACGCAAACAATGAATCATGGAACACTACATCAAAAGCTAATGATGTACCGTATGGTGACTCACATAACATAATAATTAAAATAAATAAAAGATGTTTTATACTTTTAATTTGATTGGATTAAATACATTTAAAAAATCAACTATTTTCTTGGGATGGTTTAATTTCTTCATACTTTTCTTCCATAAAAAGCAGTAATCAGTAAGCTCTTTTATCCTTTTTTTTTTTTTTTTGGTATTATAATTTCAGTACCAAAATGCTCTCCAAAGTCAAGATGTTGGCTTTTCAGTCTCCATTAATACGTCATAAAGAATCCTAAGATTTAGACCAGAGTATTATTGCATTAATGTTCAGAGAGGTTAAGTAAATTTCCTGAGGTCATGATCACATTCAACAGTATATCCTGGGTTCAAATCAAAGTTTCATATATTTAACACATAATTCTTCCCATTTCAGAGTGATAAAGAAATTCTTGTTATTTCCTCGTTACTGTGTGAGTTGCGAATTTCTATGATTTCTTTGTACCTTTGATATTTTTAAACCTCCTTGGGGATGTTACTTAAGAATAAACCTTTGTCCTTAATTATGTCACCATGGATGCTGCCCTGGTTTATTCTGCTTAATGGTTATGATGACATGTTTGACTACAAGCTTGAAACAGAGAGACCTAATGCTTGAGCCAGCTGCTACTAGAAATATCAAAATATATTATATTGTTTCCATCAGAAAATCTATTTCATTGATTTACTGCTTTGAGTTGATCAAAGAATACTCTAAAGTTCCATAACAGATCTATACGTATTAAATGCATGTGAATGGGATGATGAGCAAGGAAAATGCTCAAAGAAATCAAATTGTTCTCCAGCTATCAACATGATTATCTTCATATAAAAGATACATGTTATAAGAGAATTTTTTCTTCTAAATTTCAGCAGGCAGTTGATAATTTACCTTAACCATATTACATAAAGCTCATTGGGGAATTGTTGCATGAAGGCATTGACTAGAAGCTGCAACTGGAATTGATTTTTATGTTTTAAAATACTCTATAGGGATATTTTTATAGGCTTTACTACTCAACACAATCCACCAGAGGAATTTTTTTTTTCCTGCATGAGGAATAGTGAGGAATCCTAGTTTAACATACATATTGAATTTCTAAAATTATTTTCGCGGAAAAACAACAGCAGTAGATGCCTTGTTAACAGGACTTAAAGTAGCCTATGCAACCTCAGGTTTGTTTTGTGTTGTTTTTAAGGGAACTTGAAAATAGTATTCTAAAAGCCATCTGGAAGATACATATATAGGAGTGACCTGGAAAGGTAGAGAGGTAAGAAAAGTAGAAAAGACTTGCCTGCCAACTGTTAAAACACACCATAAAGTTACAGAAATTAAAAGCCAGAACTGAGCCAATGTAGGGAAACCAATCAATGGATCAGAATGGAGTAGTAAAACAGTCCCATGGACATATGAGAATTTAGTATATGACAAAGATGCATTTCAAATCTGAGAAAATGTGGTCCATTTAATAAATGGTATTGTGACAACTGACTAGTATTCTAGGAGAAAACATCTGGATTTCTGTATCACTCTTGGACCAAATAAATTCCATATGGAACAAGTATTTAAATATTAAAATATAGAATTAAAAATAAAAAGTACTAATCATGAGTTATTATTTTTGTAAGGTAATATCCTTTTTCTTTTCTGTGTTGGACATTAAGATATATATTTTATCAGGACAAGGACTATCTTTACATCAATCTCCATTTTATCCCTAATACCTAGCACAATATCAGGCATACCCACGGAATAGTTATCAAATAAATGAAATTTATTGTTTACCACTTAGGATTATTAGATACTACTGTTTCATACAGTGGGACTGCATATCCACTAGTTCTGTCTGAGACAGAACTAGGAAGGAAACTAAAGGCGGACTCTCATCATTTGTGGGTAAAAGATCAATGAAAAAAGATTAAACATGCTCCGAGGTAGATTGTTGGGGCAAATAAGACTTGGGTAGGTTTCTTATCACTCAGTTACTCTGCAAGCTTCAACAAGAGTCAATTCTGCTGAATTACTCAAGTGTTGACACACTGAGAATCTGCCTTTTCTATCCCCATCAGATTGATGGACAACTTATAAAACAAACCAGAACAGACGCTGATTTACCTACATCTGAGCATCATTCTCTTGTTTTAAACACAAACATTGGTCTTTGCAAGGCAGTATGATATAAATTCCCACCACTCTTAATGTCCAAGAAGATCTATTATGTACGTCTTAGAAGACCTACAAGATTGTCCAATATGGCATTCTCTTGCTGATGATCAACCATAATGAAGTTCATTCAATATGGCAGAGAAGAATGTATTGATAGGACTGTTGTTATTCCTGAAGACTCATCATAGTGACAAATGGAGAAAACAACAGTTTCTTTCACACCATGACTGCTAAAACAGAGTCACCTGGCATTTTAACACTGTTAGCTGTCGTAGGTAGAGCACAGGCATGACCAAAGTGTACCCAGTTCTAAACCTTGATTTAGACACATACCAGGGCCATTGTGGGTTTTTTTCCTATTTGAGAGAGTTGGTTGAAGGTCTGTCCCTCCCTGGCTAGTGCACTGCTGACCCCTTGACACTATGAATCACAGACACTGTAAGACCATCTCCCACTTTGGTCCCCACCCATCTGTGCAGAGCCACTGTCTCTTGACGCCAGGCTCAGGGAGAGGAAAGCGATGTTAAGAGTTATGAACATAAAATGATAAACTCTCTCTAGCCCACCAGGAAAAAGCCAGAATATCTAAAGAAGGAGTCATACAGGAAGGCAAGTTAATACAATTAACCAGAGTGAAGGGGTAAACTAGAGAAATGGTAGAAATGGTAGAAAAAAGAAGCACAAACTGAATGGCCTAGGTCCTTCCATGAGAGCTGGAATTAAGTGGATGAACACATAAACCTAAGGGGAAAAATTACAGTTATGTTGTCACAGTAACTGGGAAAAAGCAACTGAGCCAGTTTCGGCAATGAAACAAAGAGGAAAAAAAACTCCAGAATGGACATTGTGGGCTAGGAAAGAGAGGTAAATGGTAGAGAATATTGAGAACCCAGTATAAAAGACAGTAAAGGAAGAATTAATGCTATGGGAAATAAGTCAGAGAAAGACACTATTATGATTTTACTTATAGGTGAAATCTAAAGGAAATTAAAAAACCTCACAAAACACCAAATACATAGAAAAAGAGATTGGACTTGTAGTTACCAGAGGCAGGGGACATGGGGGACGTGGGAGAAGGTGGTCAAAAGATACGGACTTCCAGTTATAAGATAATCAGTACTAGGGATGCGATGTACAACATGACGACTCCAGTTAGCACCGCTCTATCGTGTATTTGAAGATTGTGAAGAGAGATCTTCAGAGAAAAATCACAAGAAAATAAGCATTTTTTCTTCAATTTTTTTGAATCTATACGAGATAATGGATATTAACCAAATTATTGTGGTTATCATTGAATACAAGTACACCTTAAATTTATACCATGCCGTGTATCAATTATATCTCAGTAAAACTGAGGAAAAGGCAAGAGAAAAGGAAAATTAGGTAAGAAGACATTTTGAAGAAAGATTAAAAAAAAGAAATTATAAGATTGTATTTATTTATTTGACAGAAAGAGAGCAAGAGAGGGAACACAAGCAAGAGGAGTGGGAGAGGGAGAAGCTGGCTTCCCACTGAGCAGAGAGCCTGACGCAGGGCTCGATCCCAGGACTCTGGGATCATGACCTGAGCCAAAGGCAGACACTTAATGACTGAGCCACCCAGGTGCCCCTAATTTATTTTTTTCTTAAGATCTTTCCTCTGCATAAGGTCTTAGTGGGGAATTGCCAAAGAGATGGGTGTCTTACTTGCCTCACGAGGTGCCTGGCACAGCGTCCCAGGCACAGAACCACTTATAAAGGACATTTCCCATTCCTCATGGCTGATCTATGAGCCCCCCAGACTCAGACACATCACCCTGAGTTGCAGTGAAGGCTACATTATGACACTTTTTCAAAGCCTGTGAGGGTCTTGAGATATGGCTGAATGTTGGGCAGTTATTGATAGACTGCAAAGCCAGCCATGCCCTTCTTCACATCATTCACTCCATCAGCCTGTCATTCAGTACATACTGAGTACCCTTGCCTTCAAGAGGCAAGGCACAGAAGAGGGAATGTCTACCCTCAAGAAGCCTGCCCTCTAGTACTCAACTGCCCTCCCACCTGGAGGGAGGAGAATATACCCTCCCCCTTCTGAGCAGATGGTTCCCCAACTCCTCCTCTGTACTCTGCCCTCTCTAGAACTTCTCCCATCCAAACCGGCTCTGAGAAAATAATTTGATATCATAGGGGAGGGTTCTAGGAGCAGTAGAGATTTTCTGTGCCCTCAAGTCATTCCAAATAACCTCCTCCCCTCTTACCTCCAGGTCAGTCTCATTCTTTATTCTTATATCTGCTGCTTTTGCGGGAATCTACCTTATAGTCAGTGCTACCACTAACATGGACTCTGACATCCTCAGTATCAGTCAAAATCCTATCTTCACTGGAAAGGAACACCTGGCTTACCTTACTGGATCCCCAAGTTCAACATTACCTAAGAACATTAGCTACTCATTCACTACAATAATCAAATCATCTGCTTCTCAGAGAGCAGTGCTCTGAAGGAACGAGCAAAGGGCAGGGTGTTTTAGAAGAGACACGGAATATGACAGAGTGGATGGGATGGGGGTGAGGCACTTTAGAGATGAGTCGTTAGTAGCCAGAGTGCTGGGTGCTAGGAATAGATGCTTGAAGGCTCACTGAAAAAGACTGAAACACAGAGAGAAAACAAAAACAAAAACAAAAATATTAGAACCAAGATGAACTTTGCCTACCTCTGAACCTGTGAGGTCCTACTCAGTATATAGTTTGGAAAAATACAGTCAAACCAGATCCCTTAAGCCCTACCTATGCAAAGATCACTGTCTGTCCCCTTCCTTTGAGCCAATTAAATTGGTATAGGGCCAAACCAAATTTGGACACAGTTAGAAAATAAAAATTGATTTCCATATCCATGATTATTCAAAGAACTTATGATGGTTCATAATTGTATTAAGCCTTTCTTGTAATTAGAAAAGAAGTTTCAGGGAATAGTATCCCCCCATACACACACACTCCCCAACAATACTTGTTCAAAATTCAGAAATGGATGAAAGTAACTCATATATGGGATGGCTCTTAAATCCCTTTACCTAGAGCAGAAAAAGTCCTGGCACGAGTGACTGCCAGGGCCAGTGCTCACTCCTCACAGAAACTCAGAGGGGCATAGGTATCAAGCTACTTAGAAGTGGTTATAACAAAAAGAAATGTGGGGATGGGAGAGAGAAAACCCATGCTCTAAGACCAGCAATAGCCAATAAAAACATAATGCAAGCTACATAATGAACATTTAAATTTTTTTAGTAACCACATTTAAAAAGTAAAGAAACAAGGAAAAATTAAGTTTAAAGGTGTATTCTATTACATTAAAACCCTGAACTATGAGATACAGAAAACTTCCAGGTTGGTGAACACATCAAAGTGTTGGGAGGGTGAAATGCCTAGATAGGACAAGGGTGCTCTGTACCCCAAACCTTGCAATACTTTGCCCCACGCATCTCTTCTAGTTAAATTACACCCTTTATAATAAACCAGGAATGATAAGTAAAGCGCCTTCCTTAGTTCTGTGAGCCAGTCTAGCAAATTATTGAAACCGAGATGGGGTTCATGGGAACTTCCAATGCGTAGCCAAGTCAAACAGAAGTATGGGTACCCTGGTTACCCAATATTTGCAACTGGTGTGTGATATGGAGAGGCAGGTAGCTAGTGTCAAAATTGAATTAAGTCAATGGATGCCTAGCTGGTGTCCGGAGAGCTGGAGAATTGGTTGATTTTGTGGGGAGGGGAACCCACACATTCAGTGTCAGACATGTTCTGTTGTTAGAAACAGATCTTAGCCTCATGACAAACCCCAATAACTGGCCAGTATTTTTGAAAGTGTCAAGGTCAAAAGACACAGAGAAAGGCTGAGGGATTCTCTCAGATTGGAGGGCACAAAGGAGGATACTAGGAGACATAAAAACTAAATGTTCTTGGGATACTAGCTGGATCCTTGGAACAATCAAAAGGATATTAGCGGAAAGAACTGGTGACATTCAAATATAGCACTCGGACTGGTTAAGAGTGTTATGCCCATGTTAACTTTTTCATTTTGATATTCAGGACACAGTTATGTACCACAAATATTAGGGGAAGCTAGGTGAAACGTATATAGGAACTCTACTATTTCATAGGTTTTCTGAAAGTCTAAAATTATTTCAAAATAAAAAGTTAAATTTTTTTTTTTCTTCAAACACTTCCAAATCATAGCAGTGACACACTGTGAGTACCATGTGGGTTTTAAAAAAAGACAAATCTGGTTTTGAATTCAGGCTCTGCCACTTTCTGGCTCCATGAGTCCAACAAGTAAGTCTCTTAGCCTTTCTAAGCCTCAGTTCCCTCATCTCACAGCACCGCTGTGAGAATTAGTGATAATGTGTATTTACTATAAGCACAGTGGCCAGCAGAGAATTTTTGGAATGCTCAGGAAATGTTAAATTGTTGGTTCTTAAGAAATAAATATCTTTTATAATGAAAGATGTATTATAAAACAAATGCTTTTATAATAAAAGATACGTATTTATTTATGGCTCCCTGAAGCTTTTCAAATTAAGTTCCTATTTTTTTTCTTTCTTTTTTTTTTTGAAGATTTTATTTATTTATTTGACAGAGATAGAGACAGCCAGCGAGACAGGGAACACAAGCAGGGGGAGTGGGAGAGGAAGAAGCAGGCTCACAGCGGAGGAGCCCGATGTGGGGCTCGATCCCACAACGCCGGGATCACGCCCTGAGCCGAAGGCAGACGCTCAACCGCTGTGCCACCCAGGCGCCCCTAAGTTCCTATTTCTAAACATGTTTCCGGCCCCTTCACAGCAGTCCCAAACTGCCTCGGCAGCATCATCCCAAGGTCCCCACCCCAAGGCCCAGCCATCCTAACTGGCTGCTCAGAGCTCCACATACTCTGTGTTCACTCCTTTATATGCTCATGCTATCCCCCTGAGATGCATTACTTGCCCCCAAAAGGGCCAAAGGTATAAAATAAGCAATGCAATCAGCCAATGACCTGGGTTTGAGTCTACCTTTATCAAGGACTCAGTGACCTTCAACAAATCCTTACCTTTCTGTGTCTCCATGTCAAAATTGGAGCCTCCGTGAAGTAGGATAGCAACAGTAATACCTTAAAGCACAGGGGGGACGTCAATGGAGCTTGAGTGAGTACCTTGTAAAATGCAACCTGAACCCGAACACCTAGAGGTTCTCAACCTTGGCTGCCTGCGAAAATAACCCAAGGAGCTGTTTTTCGTTTGATAGTAATACCTTGGTGTCCTCCGGAGAGTTTTTTGCTTTTGTTGTTTTTAAGTTGCCCAGAGGATTCTAAAGTGAAGTCAAACCAGGGTGAACTACTGATCTTAACTTAGTGCTTCTCAAAGTGTGTTCCTTGGACCAGCACCATCAGTATCACCTGGGAAACTGTCAGACATACAAATTTTCAAGCCCCACCCAGACATACCGAATCAGAATCTCTGTGGGTGGAGCCCAGTAGTCCATGTTTCAGCATGCCCCCAGATGGTTCCGAGGTACTGCTAAAGGTTGAGAATGTGTGCCTTAAACAATTTTCCAACTCCAACTGACAAAATATGACTCACACTTCATGGCACACCCCACACGTCCCTTCCTCTACAAGGCCTTCCCACTCTTCCAGTCAGAATCTCCTGCCCAGCCTCTAGGAGCCTTATTGCGGTACGATTTCTCTTAAAATGCTTATCACAGTGTGACTTCTTGATGAATCCTTACATCACAGCTTTCCTAAGCTCTTGGGAGCTATTTAGGGGCAGAGTCCGTATTTGTATCCTATTCTACAAAGAGCAGGTCACAACCCACTATGTGTGAAAGCTGCTTAACAACTGTTGAATTGAAGAGATCTCTTTAAATCTCCTTAAGGAAAGGCTTAATGAGCTGTGTGGGGAGTAGCTGATTTAGAGAAAAAGAAAAGAGGAAAGCTAAGTGTGTAAAAGGGAAAAAATTTAATGTCTAAAATACCCTTCTTCATATAATAACTACTATGTAGCCCTTGCTTTATCCCAAGGCCTAATCTAAGTGTTTTAAATGGCAACTGAAGCGTATGTCTCATTCAAGTCTCACAGTAGCCATATGTGATACCTACTATTATTGTCATTATTATTGACATGGCAACTGAAGAACGAAGAAGTAAAGTAATTGGCCCAAGGTCACACAGCTTATAAGTAGTAGTTGAATTTGAACTCAGGTAATCTGTCTTCCCACGTGGGCTAAATACCCCATGCTACTACCATTTTATGGCAATATATTATCAATTCATATTATTATTAATAGTCTTGTCTTCTATTTTACTTGTAGAAGCTATGGATAATACTCAACTATCAACCTTTCCTTACCCAGTTCTCCCTAAGATAATGATTACACTAATGACAGAGATTTATATAATGCTTTCCATGTGCTGGCTCTGTTCTAAGTGCTTTATAAATAAATTTATTTAATTCTCCAATGATCCTATGAAGTAGGTATTGTTATCATCTCCCATTTCACGTATAAGATAAAGGAGGCACAGAGAAGTCAAGTAACCTGCTCCAGTCATGCTGACAGTGAATGGTGAAACTGGATCTGAACCCATGCAACCTGGCTTCAGGGTCTATCTCTTCACTACTCTGCGAAGGAGCTTTTCTTTGTAAGGGGGTTTGGGAACCATGGTCATTGTTGTTTTGTTATATTAATACAAAGGCTGGTGTGAGAACTATATTATCAATAAATAGAGAGCACTCAAACAGAGCCAAACACATAGTAAGGATTGTGCTGATAGTTAGCATCATTTTGAAATTTTTAGATAGCTCATCTGGCTTATTAGATCACAGGTCTGGACTCATAAGCCCAATTTAAAAATCAGGATATCATGACCTTTTTCCTGTGGAATCCTAAGCAACCATGGCTGGTTCTACTTGGGAGAGGGAGGCAAACCCACTTTTGGCTTTCTTCCCAAATTTCCTGTTGGGAGTGATATTCATAGTTAGTAAAGAACCTTAAGCTGAGATTTATATAATGCCAAAGTATGCTCATGGGAAGTACAGTGTGTACTCTGGCACAAATGTAAACAGCAATTTGAACAAGTAACATAAATCAAGGTATACCAATCCATGTGTGCTCAACTGCTTTTCAAGGGCAATATCCCATTCAATCCATGGCTGTGACACTCTGTCCCACTGCTGATTAAGGCCAAGAAGTCAAGACCATCTGAGCATCACCAACGCCAGAGTGGGAAGTTCTCTACAGAACACGCATCTGCCTTCAGACTCCAAGCTTCAGGGAGGCTGGCCTGTCCAATTGTATTCATATGGAATATGACTACCAAACCTCAGCATCCAATCCTTTCTTAAATTTGTCAACTTTGTGATGGGATCTGCTGACCTAATAAATAAACCTCCCTGGTCCCCAATTACCATGTCTCTCAACCAACATTGTTCGATGTTCACTAGCTGAAAATAAAGGGTTCCAACTTGTTATTCCATTCGTGCCAACTGAAATTTCTAGCTCCTCAGGTTGGTCTTTAGTCTTCTCTAGGCTTAGCAAATCCTCTCAGCTATTTGTCTCATGTCCACCTCTCCATGCCAATCTATTCTGCTTCCCAACCTGCACATCCTCCTATATAAAATTTCACTCAAGGCAATGGGGCCTTCTAAATGGAAGGATGAACCTTCCTTTCTTCAATCCATTGAAAAGACTCCTAGGAAACAGGTGACAGGTTACAGACACTCTATGAAAATTTCCACCCCAGCTCTTTAGATAAGAATTTCTTTTTTTTTTTTTTTAAAGATTTTATTTATTTATTCGACAGAGGTAGAGACAGCCAGCGAGAGAGGGAACACAAGCAGGGGGAGTGGGAGAGGAAGAAGCAGGCTCATAGCGGAAGAGCCTGATGTGGGGCTCGATCCCATAACGCCGGGATCACGCCCTGAGCTGAAGGCAGACGCTTAACCGCTGTGCCACCCAGGCGCCCCTAGATAAGAATTTCTAACAATAATTCTCAACCCTGGAAGCAAGTTAGAATTATCTGGGGGAGGTTTTTAAAAGTATGTTCCAGGGTTTCATTTCAAGATGGCAACGTAGCAGGCTCTTCCTCCCATAGACACACCTAACCTACAGCTACACATGGAACAAGTCCCTTTGAAAGTCAGAAACTAGCTGAGCAACTCCTATACACCAGGTAAACAAGGAGAAAACCCCACACTAAAATAGGTAGGAGAGTGGAGATACAATCTTGCCATAAACCCAACCCCCAGCAAAGTGACATATACTCGAGAAAGAACTCACAACTCCCAGCTTCTCCCTGAGAAGTGAAGGGTTTGGACCCACTCAACATCTAGCACCCCAACTTTTAGGACTTCCACCCAAGGAATGGGTCCCAAAACACCCAGCTCTGAAGCCAATGGGGTTTCCATCCATGAGATCCACAAGGCTATAGAAAACAAAAGGACTCCTACAGACTCACAGTGGTTGTCCCCACCCAGGGCTCAGTAGAGAGGAATCAAATGGAAATGCCCATTCCCAGTCTTTTCCAGAAAAACAAAACAAAACTGTTTTGCTCATCTTAAAAGCACAGACTGAGGGTCAGGCTCCTTACTTAGCACAAATCTAGGACAGACTACAGTCCTCTCCAGAGCTAGACTGTTGGGTACTATCTTTATGTTCTCCATCTGCCCAGCTTATGCACACATCCGGTGCGCTGGATTTTGCAGTTGTTGCCCAGGGAATGCAAACCCCTGGCTTTGTTGGCCAGTGGGCTTATGTTCACAGGTTCAACAGGAGTATAGCAAACTTAACTGGCTATCCCCTCAAGGCTCAGCACAGAGGCAGCAGTCAAAAATGGCTAATTCCCAAGTTTTCCAAGTAACAAGCCTATTTGCATATCTTAAAAGGTGCACCCTGAAGGTCAGGTTTCAAATTTCACATACATCTAGGAGCCACTTGCTGGTAGGTACCACCTTTGGGCTATCTCTTTACCTTGCACTAGATTGTTGGTATCTCCCTAGGAGAAGATTTGCACATGCCTGGTGTCCCAGCTTTTATAGCTGCCACCTATGGGACACACCTCTTGATTTCCTGGCTCTGGCAGCCAGGAGAACTTACATTCACCAGTACCATAGGATTGTAACCAAGAATCAGTTCTTCATTGGCTATTCCCCAAGGGCTCAGCACAGAAGGAACAGAGAAATACCCATCTCCCAGTCTTTGCCTAAAAGAGGTCTAGTTGCAAACTTAAAAAGATGCTGCCTGAGGGCCTGGCTTCCAGACAGCCTGCATCCAGGTGCTGACTGAGATCCTCCCATTTGCGACACTGTCAGATCTTGACACAGATCAACTCCTGGGAGCCATTAAGAATAAAGAGAGTTGCTTGGATAATCACAAAGGTTTGAGAGACAGTCACAAAGGTTTGAAAACTAGGGACAGGCTGAATGGTAAGATTCATTTTCTATGGAGGGCCCCTTCCTTCAAGACTGGGGGAGGTGGCTATTTTATCTAATGCACAGAAAACAACACAGGGAGTCGAGTAAAATGAAGGATTAGAGAACTATGTTCCAAACGAAAGAACAAGATAAAAATTCAGAAACAGACCATAAGGAGATGAATATAAGCGAATTACCTGATAACAGAGCTCAAATAATGGTCATGAAGATGCTCACTGAGGTGAGGAGAACAGTGTGTGAACAAAGTGATAAGTTCAACAAAGAGACAGAAAATATAAGAAAGTACAAACAAAAGCTGAAGAATAACTGAACTTAAAAATTCAACAGAGGGGAGCCTGGGTGGCTCAGTCAGTTGAGTGTGCAACTCAGTTTTGGCTCAGGTCATGATCTCATAGGTCGTGGAATCAAGCCCTGTGTTGGACTCCCCACTCAGCAGGGAGTCTGCTTGAAGACTCTCTCCCTCTGCTCCCCTCCCCCTGCTCAAGCTCTCTCTCTCTAAAATAAATGAATAAATCTCTTTAAAAAGATTTTTCAAAATATCTTTAAAAGTCTTTTAAAAACCTATTCTGATGTGAATCCCTCTACTGAACTTTTAAAAAACAGGTAATAGATTAAGCAGAGAAAGAATCAGTTGATCTTAAGCAGAGAAAGAATCACTGGAAGACAGGGCAGTGGAATTCATTCAGGCAGAGTAGAAAAAAGAAAAAAGGAATGAAGATAGCTTAAGAGACCTATGGGATACCATCAAGTAGACCAATATTTTCATTTTAAGGGTCTGAGAAGGAGAAGAGAGACAGAAAGCTTATTCAAAGAAATAATGGCTGAGGGTTTTCTGGGTCGCTCAGTCAGTTAAACATCTGCCTTCAGCTCAGGTCATAATCCCAGGGTCCTGGGATTGAGCCTCACATCAGGCTCCCTGCTGAGCAGAGAGCCTGCTTCTCCCTCTCCCTCTGCCCCCCACTCATGCTTGTTCTGTCTCTCTAGTGCTCTCTCTTTCTCTCAAATAAATAAATAAAATCTTTGAAAAAGAAAGGAAGGAAGGAAGGAAGAAAGAAAGAAGGAAAAAAAGGAAAGGAAAGAAAGCGGAAAACTTCCTTAACCTGAATAAAGAACAGACATCTAGATCCAGAAAGCCCAGGGAGTTTCAAATAAGATGAATCTAAAGAGACAGGTGCCAAGACACATTATAATTAAAAAGTCAAAAGTTAAGATAAGAATCTTAAAAATAGCAAGAAAAACAACAACAACAACAACAACACCTTGCTACATACAAGGAAACACCCCATAAGACTAGCAGCAAAATTTTCAGCAGAAATTTTGCAGGCCAGAAGAGATAGCATAATATATTCAAAGTTGTCCTTCAGAATTGAAAAAGAGATAAAGAGTTTTCTAGAAGGCAAAAGCTGAAGGAGTTCATCACCACAACACTGGTCTTACTAGTAATGTTAAAGGGATGTCTTCAAGCTCAAATGAAAGGATGTAAGTAGTAACAGGACAACACATGAAAGTTTAAGTCTCATCAGTGAAGGTAAATATATAGTTAAATTCAGAATACTCTAATGTTATAATGGTGATGGTTAAATCACATATAAAGCTGGTATGACAGTTACAAGACAAATGTGTTAAAAAATAACTATAACTATGTAATTTGCTAAGGAAAACACAATTAAAAGATGTAAACTGTGACATCAAAAAGATAACATGTCAGGAGTAAAGTAAAAATGTAGAGTTTTTGTATAAGTTCAAACTTGTTATTACTAAAAATAGACAATTATAATTGTTTTATATAAGCCTCATGGTAACCACGAAGCAGAAAACTACAGTAAATTCACAAAAAAGAGAACGGAATCTATGCATACTACTATAGGAAGTCATCAAATCACAAAGGAAGAGAGTGGGTGAAAACAAAGGAATTGTAACACAGCCAGAAACCAATCAATAAAATGGAATAGCAAGTTCATACCCCATTAATAATTATTTTAAATCTAAGTGGAATAAGTTCTCCAATTAAAAGACACTGAGTAGCTGAATAGATAAAAAAATAAAACACAACTATCTGCTGCCCACAAAAGACTCACTTGAGCATCAAAGATGTAAACAGGCTTAAAGTGAAGGATGGAGAAAGATATTCATGCAAATGGAAACCAAGAGAGAGCAAGGTTGGCTATACTTAGACAAAACAGAATTTAATACGAAGACTGCAATGAGACAAAGAAGGTAATTATGTAATGATAAATGGGTCAATTCAACAAGAGGATGTAATGTTTGTAAATATATATATGCATCCACTAAGGGAGCACCAAAATATATAAAGCAAATATTAACAGACCTAAAGGGAGAAATAGACACTGATACATGTATAGTGGGGGGCTTCAATAACTCCTTTTCAACAATGGATAGATCATTCAGAAAGAAAATCCAGAAAGAAACATTGGACTTAATACATTAGACCAGATGGAGGTAACAGACATTTATAGACCATTGCATTCAAAAGCAGAATACATATTCTTCTAAAGTGGAACACAAACATTCTCCAGGATAGCACATCTATTAGGTAACAAAACAAGTCTCGATGAATTCAAGAAAACTGAAATCATATCAAGTGCCTTTTCTGATCACAATGGTATTAAACTAGAAGTCAATTACAAGAAAAAAACCTAGAAAAACAAAAATGTGGAGACTAAAAAAAAACTGCTACTCAACTACTAATAGGTCAAAGAAATTAAAGAAGTAAAAAATATCTAGAAATGAAAACAAAACAATGACATGCCAAAATCTATGAATGCAGCTAAAGCAGTTCTAAACGGAAAGTTCGTAGCAATACAGACTTACAGACAAGAAACAAGAAAAATCTTTGAAAGTCTAACTTTATACCTAAAGAGATAAGAAAAAGAAAACAAAGTCCAAAGTTAGTAAAAGTAAGGGAATAATAAAGATCAGAGTGTCAATAAGTAAAGACCAAAAAGACAATAGGAAAGACCAACAAAACTAATAGTTGATGCTTTGAAAAGAATCAAAACTGACAAACCTTCAGCTAGACTAACAAACAAACAAAACAAACAAACAAAAACGCAACAGGACTCAAATAAAATCAGAAATGAAAGAGTAGTTACAACTGACACCACAGAAATACTAAAGATCTTAAGAGATGACTTCAACAATTATATGACACTTGGAAGAAATGGGTAACTTCCTAGGAAAGTATAATCTTGAAGAAATAGAAAATCTGAATAGATCAATTCCTAGTAAGGAGACTGAATTAGTAATCAAAAACCTTCCAAAAAACCAAAGTCCAGAACCAGATGACTTCACTGGTGACTTCTAACAAACACATAAAGGATTAATAACAATCCTTCTCAAACTCTTCCAAAAAAAAAAAAACAGAAAAGGAGGGAACACTTCCAAATTCATTTTACAAGACCAGCATTACCCTGACACCAAACCAGACAAGGGCACCCTTAAAAGTAAATAAATAAATAAAGAGAATTACAGGCCAATATCCCTGATGAACATAGATGGAAAAATCTTCAACAAAATATTGCCAAATTCAACTGAACAATATATTAAAAGGACCATATACCATTATCAGGTGAGATTTATTCCAGGGATGCAAGGATGGTTCAGCATATGCAAATCAATCAATGTAATATATCATATAACAAAATGAAGGATAAAAACTATAGGATACTCTCAATAGATGCAGAAAAGCATTTGACAAAATCAACATCTATTCATGATAAAAACTCTCAACAAACTGTGATAGAGGAACATAATAAAGGCCATAGATGGCAAATCTACAGCTAACATCGTTCTCAATGCTGAAAAGCTGAAAGCTTTTCCTCTATGATCAGGACTCTCCCTCACTTTTATTCAACACAGTATGGAAAGTTCTAGGCAGAACAATTAGGCAAAAATAAGTAAATAAATAAGTAAGTAAGTAAATGAATGAATGAATGAAATTAAAGGCATTCATGTGGAAAGGAGGAAGTAAAATGTCACTATTTACAGATGACATGTTAGAGAAAACTTCAAAGACTTTACCAAAAAAAAAACCTGTTAGAATAAATGAATTCAATAAAGTTGCAGGAAACAAAAATAAACATGAAAATCTGTTGCATTCCAATACACTAATAGTGAACAATTGGAAAGAGAAATTAAGAACATAATCCTATTGTCAATTGCATCAAAAATAATAAAATACCTATGAGTAAATTTAACCAAGAAGGTAACAGATCTACACACTGAAAACTATAAGACATTGAAGAAAAAAGGGAGGACAATACAAATAAATGGAAAGATTCCATGCTCATGGATTGAAAGAACACCGTTAAAATGTACATGTTACCCAAAGCAATGTACAGATTCAATGTACTCCCCAATGAAATTCCAATGCCATTTTTCACAATAGAAAAAAAAATCTTAAAATTTTATGGAACCACAAAAGACCCCCAAGAACCAAAGCAATCATAAGAAGAAGAACAAAGCTGGATATACCAATTTCCCTGATTTTGAACTGTATTACAAAGCTGGAGTAATCAAAAAAATATAGCACTGGCATAAAAACAGACATATATCAATGGACTACAGAGCCCAGAAATAAACCCATGCTTTCATGGTCAATTAATTTATGATAGAGGGGCCAAGAATATACAATGGAGAAAGGAAAGTCTTTTCAATAAATGGGTGTTGGGAACCTGGACAGCAACATGTGAAAGAATGAAATTGGACCCCTGTCTTACACCATACACAAAAGCAACTCGAAATGGATTAAAGACTTGAATACAAGACCTGAAGCCATAAAACTCCTAGAAAAAAACAATGGGGTTAAGCTCTTTGACACTGGTCTTGCCAATTAGTTTTTTAGAGCTGATATCAAAAGCAAAGGCAAAAAAAGCAAAAATAAACAAGTGGGACTACATCAAACTAAACCACTGATAAAGGACCACTGTCCTTTACAGGTAAAAGGAACCATAAAGACCATGAGTCTACAAAGACAGACTGTAACAGAAGGTCGGGTTAGTGATCTGCTAAGTTTTTGGAGTGTCAGTAGCTTGTAAGGGACAGGGCATCCCTGCAGATAGTATACTATGGACTAGACTCTGCCTGGAATCATGGCCCAATTCATCTAGAAAGTTTTCCTCCATGACACTCTGGTTAATCAACCAGGCCATGGTGAGCCAAGTTCTGAGATGTGTCATTAAAACATGTTAATTGGTTGGTTTGTGGCTGGTTCTTTCGTTCTTTCTTTTTTTTTAAGATTTTATTTATTTGAGAGAGAGAGAAAAAGCATGAGCAGGGAGGAGGGGAGAGAGAGAGAGAGAAGCAGACCCCTGGCTGAGCAGGGAGCACAGTGAGGGACTGGATCCCAGGACCCTGGGATCATGACCTGAGATGGAGGCAGACACTTAACCAAGTGGGCCACCCAGGCACCCTGGCTGGTTGTTTCTTTTAAGGATAGAAATACCAAAAAATACTTACAAAAAGAAGGAAAACTAAGATTCAAAATACCAGAGTCTCACAATACCAGAACAAACACAAATTACCAAAGAACAAAGTTAATTTTACTCAATTTACTCATTAAAATTAAAGAAAACTTGAATAAATGGAGAAAGTTATTATGTTCCTAGATGGTAAGAAGGGCAGTTTCCTTAAAATTAACTGGTAGTTTGAAAAGTTTCCAGTCAAAATCATAATGAGACGGAAAAATATGTAGCTTTACTAAGTGATTGTAAAGTTCATTTGGAAAAAGGAATGGAGAAGAATGTGCAAGAAAACACTGAAAAAGAGAAAAGAACAAGGACAGTGAGTTTGTGATGCCAACTTTTAATGTGTATTCTAAGCCCACAACGATTAAAATTATGTTGTAACAGTGAAAAAATTGGCATTATAATGGGAAGAACAGTTGTAAAACAAAGCCGACCATATCTGATAGTGTCATAAAGAAAGCATTTCACATCAGTGAAAATATAAAGGATAATTTTTAAAATATATTGGGACAATTAGTTCAGTATTTGGAAACAGTTTTTAATTTTTATCTCAAACCATCCATTAAAATAAAAACCAATGAGATACAAATCAATTTAATACTTAAAACTAGAAAGAACAGTAAAAATGACCAAAAGATTTAGACATACACTCACAAAAGATATGAATGACTAATATGTACATGAAAAACGGTTCAACGTTAGTCTTCAGCAAAATGCAAACTAAAACCACAAAAGAAACCACCTGTCAAAATTAAAAACACTGACGGGGTGCCTGGGTGGCAGTTAAGCGTCTGCCTTCGGCTCAGGGCGTGATCCCGGCGTTATGGGATCGAGCCCCACATCAGGCTCCTCTGCTAGGAGCCTGCTTCTTCCTCTCCCACTCCCTCTGCTTGTGTTCCCTCTCTCGCTGGCTGTCTCTATCTCTGTCGAATAAATAAATAAAATCTTTAAAAAAAAATAAATAAAATTAAAAACACTGACAACACCAAATTTTGGCAGGGATTTAGAGCAACTGATGCTCTTACTCATTGTTGGTGAGAGTATAAAATCATATAAATTTTTTTTTAAGTTCTAGCAGTTTCTTATAAAACTATACACTTCCCCAACGGTTCGTTAACTCTACTTCTGGATATTTGCTCAAAAGGAATAAAAGCATGTGTCCACAAGAAGACTTGTGCAAGAATTCGTTTATAAGAGCCTAGAACTGAAACCTGGTAAGCATCAACCAGGCGATAGTAATATTCAACACAATGGAGTATCAGCAACAAAAAGGAATGAACTACTGATACTAAAAATAATAATCATAATAATAAAAGCTGAGTGCAAAGGCCTTCCATGAAAGTGCACACTGAATAACCCCATTTATATCAAGATTTATAATATGTAAAACTAATCTAAAATGCAAAGGAAAGAAACCAAAACACAAACACAAAAACAAAACCAACAACCTCAGAACAGTGGTTAGGAAGGGCCATGATAGACAATGTTAACATTCCATTCCTTGATAGGATTTTGGGTTACACAAGTGTATGCATTTGCTAACAATTCAGCAAATGCATGTTTTAAATTTGTGCAATTTCTTGTATGTAAAATTTAGCACAAAATTTAAAAAAAACTGAGGACTTGCCTATGGTTTTACTGTAACTTGCTCATCCCAGATTCCAATTCTCTGCTATTCCTGGAAAACCCAGTTTTGTGGTTAAAAGAAAGGTTTCTAAGCTGTAAACACATAATAAAGGCCTACTTCATGACACGCTAACTTAGGGTGAAGTATACTAACATCTGCTATTCTGAAATACATCCAAAAAAAAGGTAAATTGATAAAGATGTATAAAGAGGTAGCTATTTGGCAAAGAAAGTGTAATAAAGTATCGTGACGGGCAGAATAAGTTTCTCCCAGATATGTCCACATCCTAATTCCCATGTGAATATTAAGGTGGCAGACGGAATTAAGTCAGCTAATCTGTTGATTCTGAGATAAGGAGGTTTTCCTGTATTATCCGGGGGCCCAATGCAATCACAAGGGTCAGTAGGAGTGGGAGAGGAGGCAGAAGAGGAGAATCAAAGAGAGATGTAACTATGGAAGAAGGTTCAGAAAGATGCCAGTGGCTGCCCTTGAAACTGGAGGAAGGAAAGCACAAGCCAACGAACGAAGCTGTCTTTAACTTATGCAACCATCTCTGTATAAAATACACGGTTATCAATTCAAGGGAAAGTGACAAGAAATTTTTCATATCAGTTGGGGGGGGGGATACCCTAATAGAAAAAACAAAGGGGAAAAACAAGCAAAAATCACCAAAAAAAGATAGAGTCAATAAGCTCGTGAAAAAAAATACTTGCCCTTTTTCAGTACTTAAATGTATTCAAACTGAAATGGGAATTAAACCGGGTCTTGGCAAAGATCCACTTTTTTTTTTAATTATTGTAATAGTGTGGGTGAAGGCACAGGGAAGTGGTATCCTCATACAGCCCTGGTGGGACTGAAAAATAATCAGCCTTTCTGAAGTATTTTTTTTATATTGAGGGTCTTAAACATGTTCATTATGTATAAGCTGAAAATGTGGTCTTCAGAAATTTCACAGGGAGATGTGAAAAAAGGTCTTAAGTATATTCATGGAGGCACTGTTCCTAATTCAAAACACTGAACACAATCTGAACATTTCACAACGGAAGGATGATTGGACTATGTTTCACATATAAAATGGAAAACTATGCCACCATTTACAGTATAATTTTTGACAAACATCGAATGGTGGGATGCTGGGGGGAAAAGCAAGGTAGAAAGTCATCGACAATATAATCCCATTTTTGCTTAAAATTATATGTATACATATTATTAGAAAGGTTATACACCTAATTGTAAGTGGTTATTATCTCTTGTAAGTGGTGGGGCTAAAAGGGTTCTTTTTTCCTTTTTGTGAGGATTCCCAGTGCCCTGATAGATAAAACCTGACTTGTATATGCCTCCCTGGATGAGATAAACTGAAAGGCAAAAAAAAAAAAAAAAAAAAAAAAAAAAAAAAAAAAAAAAAAAGGAGGAGGGCCCAGAACGCTTGCTGGGCCTCCTCTGAAGTCTGTTGGCTGCACACGTCCGGATTCTTACTGGGAACCCGGTCTTATCCAGGGTCTTCGAGGGTCTCATCCAGAGAGTAAATGCTTAAATGAAGGCACCTGTTGCGGTCACATTACTTCATGAACTCCTTGCCTCGCTCCTCACAATACAAGCGGACACAAGAGTTTGGTTCAAGGCCTTTTGCCACTAGAGCATCTGGCCCCCCAGGCCTCTCCGTTCTCCTACTAAGGTGTTGGGAGTAATCCTTTCTTTCATTTTTCTAACACTTTATGCGATATTCATCTACTGCAGCAGAATGTAAGCTCCTTGAGGGTAAGAAACAACTCTTGTTCACCTTCACACCTTTAGCTTCTGACAGCATCCAGCGGAGAAAGAGAGCCCCGCAAGCCTTGATGGACTTACACACTGAATAGTTTTCCCTTTATTTCTAAATTTCCTGTCATCAGAATTTTTGTAAACAAAATAGTCTTAACACAAGTATCTTTTTTAAAAAGGAAAAAAAAAAAAACCAGTAAGACAAAACACAAGTAGGTTTATGAGTAAAAATCTAGCACAATTCAAATGCCCAGTAGTTATTTTAAAATGTTGATTTTAAGTGTTTGGTGACTACTGGAAAATGCTTATTATTGAACATGAAGGAAAAATTAGGAAATGAAATTATACATGTAATATGATCTTTATATGTGAATAAGTATCTCACAGAGAAAAGACTAAAAAATATGGAATATTAACCCTAGTTTTTGGAGGTTGGTATTATTGGAGTTATCTCTTCCTTCTTTATCCTTTATCTCCTTTCTAAATTTCTGACAGTAAGAATGGATTATTCACATAGTTAAAAAATGTTTAGGTTAAGTTCTTAAAAACTAAACCACCAGAAAGAAGAGGCAGCAAAATAAAGTGGGTAAGAGAAGGAGCTAGAACAAACTGTCTGGATTAGAAGCTGGCTCCTCCCAGCTGTGACCTTGAGTGTTTGGCTGAACTGTTTCCTTTCCTGTAAAATGAGGAAAATAAAGAACCTACTTCACAGTCTATCATCATAGTTGTTTTTGCTTTACTTTAAAAAGTTAATACTCACACAGCACTTAAAATAGCATCTAGCGCATAATAAAAAGCTATACAAGTGTTTGTTAAAGGACGCCTGGATGGCTCAGTTGGTTAAGCGTCTGCCTTCGGCTCAGGTCACGATCTCAGCGTCCTGGGATCGAGTCCCATATCTGGCTCCTTGCTCAGAGGGGAGCCTGCTTCTCTCTCTGCCTGCCGCTCCCCTGCTTGTGCTTGCCCTTTCTCGCTCTCTAACAAATAAATAAAATCTTAAAAGAAAAGAAAAGAAAAGAAAAGAAAAGAAAAGAAAAGAAAAGAAAAGAAAAGAAAAGAAAAAGAAGTCTTTGTTAAAGTAAGTAATTAATGAACCAAGTCTCTGGAGAACGGGAAGAGCCACATGCTAACCACGTTTCTTTTCCTCCTTTCCTCCTTACCTTCCTTCCTTCCCTCTTCCTTTCTTCTGTCTCCCACCGGTTCCTTTTCCTTTGCAGAAGGACATGTAGTCAGGGACAACGGGGCAACAGATTATCTAAGTCAAGATACTGAGACAGCAGCAAACAAGAACTTAATGACAGGGCAGAATATTGGAAATCAGAAGTAATGCGTCAATGTTTCTGTATGTGCTGATATGAAGAATTCGGGGCAGCAGGGGTGGGGAGACTGAAGACAAGATGAGCTAGGAGAAGGTCAGGAACTTGGGGCTTCATACCTCAATCCTGGCACATACCGAGCGGCCAGCCTAGCTTGGATCATTCCAACTGAAGCTGTGAGGGCATTTGTAGAAAAGGTAGACGCCCATCCCCTCCATAAGGCAGCACTTTGACCCAGAGCAAGCTGTGTGCAGGCAGGGGAGGCCCTAATCAGTCCCTTTCAGCCCCATCCTTACCCAGTGTCCTGAGACATTTCTGCCCCCAATTGTGGCTTCCTGATGCCTAGGTTACGCAGGGTCTGAGTCCGTGCACGGAACCTCAGTGTGTTTTCCATCAGGATGACCGCTCCGCTGTTTTCTCAGCAGAATGACACCAGCACTTGGAAAAAAGGAAAACGTGTATCTCGTGTTGGTTCTGGTTCATTTGTAGAGAGCTACCACTTCTTCTTCCTGTAATAATGTGTACACCAGCACTATTCTCCACGGTGGTACTTACTGGGTCTATTTTTAACATTCCCCTTCAAAGGGTTAACCGTACATTAATCAAATTAAGAAAGAAGGTGTAAGTGAAACCCACAGTCACACAACCTCTCTAGATAAATCTCAGAAAATTGAAAATAAACAGTTTAACCTGCAAATCAATTATCCAGGGAACACCAAGGCACCCTCTCTTCAATTTTTTCAGATTACATCAAAATGCTGGCTTCAGATCAGAACTGCAGAATGCTTGCAGGCTAGTGAACTTGGAACCCATTGCAAGTCAGTCACATTACTCTTCCTTAAATGTCAAAACAGTGAGCACAGCATCTCCTGAGAACCATAAACAGCCCTCTGAGACTTAACACCAAGATGAACCCTTTCCAGACATTGGTTCCAACGAGTCCCCTCTTTTGACTATTTAATTAAGATTACAGTTTGGATCTAACATGAACACTTGCCAGACCCTTTTCACCAGAGCTCTGAAGACCCACATTCCTCTGGGTCCTTTGAGGAAGACTTTGTGATCCACCACATTTGGACCAAAAGGATGGCAGTTGCTGCCCTGCAGTCCCTCAAGAGAAGCAGGAAATCCACCTAAGTGAGCAGACAGCCAAGCATTAGATAATACATGGCTTAACTTTAGGCTCAGAGAACTTTCTAAAAAGAGGAGAGTCCAGCTCAGTGACTTCCCCAGTCAGTTCTCAAAAGCAACAATCTGGTATTAAAAAAGAAAAAAAAAAAAAAGCTGGACCTCATTTGGGTTGGCATAACCATAACCCAGAGTGGCCTGGGGAGGCCCAGGCATAGACGTCCAGAGCTGGGGATGTCCACGAACAGGTTAAATTTGGGTGTTGAAAACGATCAGGAGCTGTGGGGCTGAGAACAGTCAATGGCTGTGTCAAGCATGTCACACCCAGCCTGTAGTAAGTGATCAGTGCTTTTGGCACGTAAATAAGCCAATTAAGCTCAATTAGCTAATTAAACTATAATCCAGGCTTTTGATTCCATAGCAATAGTGACGGTTCAGGAGTTCTGGGGTTTATCTTTTTAGGAGAACTTCTTACAAACCAATGAATAACCTGATTCTTAGCCAGTACCAAGGGTGCTGGTCTAGGGAAAAAAATATATTTTAGGGGGCCTTCTTGACCCATTCCATTTTAGCCAAAGGTAACAATTAATGGCAGAGTTTTGTTTGGTGACTCATGTCATTTACTAGGTTTGTGTGAAAGTAGTACTACGACTGATGGCCAGAACTTAACACAGAATTTTGTCTCCTTCCCCCAATATGGTTCCCAGTTAGTCAACCCAACATCAGAGCACATGACCATAAACAGACACACACCAAACCACCACCGCCTGGCTTTTACATCAAGATAACCCTACAGAGCTAACCAAGTCTTCCTTTGGGTACTTACAACCTCAGTCACTCATCTGCTAGATGATACAGTTAATAAAACAAGAATGCCCTGGAGCTGTTATCTAGAGAGCTCGCCAGAAACTATGTTGTCAATTTACCTACACAAGTGGACTCAGGGGACTGATTCAACAGAAGCTAACACAAAGTGGCCCATCATTTATTCCATTGCAGAGAAAATACAATTTCCCAGTGGGCAATATGCCCGTGAGAGCTTGTCAAAACTCAAAATAGCCTCCCCACAGGGAAATCTTTTTGCAGAGAAGATTTACAATCAGAAGGTTGTTGGATAAGCATCAAATCTAAGCAAGAGAGATTTTCTTGATGGTATTAATGATAGGTGCTCTCAAGTATTACCAGTCAGAACGCTGCCTCCCTTTCCACTAATGGGCACAATCCCAAACCATGTGAGTGGCTTGGAGAGTTGGGGCTCCACCCCCACTATTAAAGGTACACTGACACATTTTATCTTCTGATCCACTTGCCCAAAATCCATGGGACGCCAGCCTTCTACCAAGATATTCTTGCTCATGCAATCTGGCCTCAGCTACCTGAATTCCTACTTCTTTTCATTAAATAATTTCTTTGGCGGGGAGTGGGGGAGTACTACTGATCACTGATTTCATCTCTTACATGTTGGTTGTTCCTAATTTCAGTCTCTGAGGGTTAAAGTTTTTATATACTACTTTGTTGTCTTTTAATTATCTTTACATCAACAGATAGATCAAAATTGCAGTTACAGATTTTGGACCCATTACGCAGCTGTCAGTGGTAGTGTGCACAGATTAAGTGAGGCTAAGAGGGACTCCACCCTCGGACCACACAACTGAACACTTGAATTCAGAATTCACCATGCAATCGTTTGTCCTTTAGCCACCACGAGCTCCCTGTGGTTCTTAAGTCTGGTTTCAATAACCAGACATCCACTCAAATTAACTTAAAAGGTCAGGGGTGGTTCTCAAGACTGCTTCTCACAGAAACTAACATGACAGGCCTAAAGTGAATGGGAACATGGAAGTGGGCCATGAGATTGGTGTTTCTGAGTGGTTTGACACTCTTTCATCTCTTTCCGATGATCAAGGGCTATGTGGTCACCTCATCCCACATCTTTATCTCCTCTCACCTTGGTCTCTTTTCTTTAGTGTGTATGGCCCCACTAGGCCATCAGCCCCAGGGCTATAGAACCTACATAAGCCTACAGCTCCATGTTCCAAAATTAATTTCAGATGGACGTTAAGATGTTTGTATAAATGAGGGGTAGAATAGAACTAGAGTATGGTAAGGCTACTCCAGGGACTGAAGTAGAAACATGGCTCTGAACTTACAGGATTTCTTTACTGCCTTACAGAAGGATTTTTAAAATCTGCTATTTGATTTTTTTTTATACATACACACATTGTATTCATCTCCTAGATCTGCCATAACCAAGTACCACAAACTGGGTGGCTTAAAACAGAATTCTGTCAACTCACAGTTCTGGAGGCTAGTAGTGTGAAATCAAGGTGATGGCAGGGTCCTGCTCCTTCTGAAACACACAGGCGACTCCTTGCTTGCCTCTCCCTGTGGTTAGTCAGCAATCTTTGGCATCCCTTGGCTTGTGGATCAGTCACTCCAATCCTCCCTCTTCACATGGCGCTCTACACAAGTGGACATCATCTTCCCTGTATGCGTGTCTGACTTTGTGTCAAAATTTCTCCTTTTTAGAAGGACACCAGTATCCTTTTAAAAGGATACTGAATGAAGACCCACCCTAGTGACCTCATGTGGGATTTGAGTACCTCCGTGAAGACTATTTCCTAATAAAGTTGCATTGAGGTGCTGGGGGTGGCAACATTCCACTAATCTTCTTTTAGCGGAACAATTCAACCCTTAAATCACATACACAGAATTTTACATAAAGGCATAAATATGATCCTATGCACAGAGCTTCATTTTTAGTCAAGTGTTTTACTTTTTTCCCCTAAATTTGGCTACATACCTCCCTTCTCCCTTTTCTTTTTTTTTTTTTTTAAAGATTTTATTTGTTTATTTGACAGAGACAGAGACAGCCAGCGAGAGAGGGAACACAAGCAGGAGGAGTGGGAGAGGAAGAAGCAGGCTCACAGCAGAGGAGCCTGATGTGGGGCTCGATCCCAACGCCGGGATCACGCCCTGAGCTGAAGGCAGACGCTTAACCGCTGTGCCACCCAGGCGCCCCCCCTTCTCCCTTTTCTACTTTAGTTCATCTTTATCACGCCACCTTTCTCCTCTTACCAAGGTAACCAATTTTTACAACCTAGTATGTATCGTTCCTGAATGTTCTCTGTAATTCCATCATCTCATTCAGATACATACACACACTTGTCAATTCTTTTCCCTCAAAAATAGAATCATTTTATGCGCTTTTCTCAATACTATCTTATGAGAATTTCCTCCACATGGTCTGGTTTAGTTTCAATTCCTTTTTTATTGATTGCAAACATATTCCTTTGCGTGAGATGTATCATAAATTATTAAGCTACTCCTCTGTTGATGGGCATGCCCCCTTTTTCCTGTTTTACACAACGCTGGAGTAAACCTCCTTAGACATAGATCCTTAAAACTGCTTTTATTTCTATGGGCTACAGTTAGGTATTGAACTGCTGGGTCAAGGGGTACATGTACTTTTTAATAGATATTGTCAAATTTCTTTCCTGGAAGGTTTTAGCATATCACATTTTACCAGCAAAGTATCAGAGTACATCCCCCCCCACCCTCTCTCCCCCCCAGAACATGGTATTGTGGCTTTTTCTGCCAGTCTAAGTATAAAATGGTGTTTTATCATTAACTTGAATTTGCCTTTCTCTGACAACTAGTGAATCTAAGCATCCTGATATGTTTATTGGCGTGTTGGCCATTGGAATTTATTCTTCGGTGAACTGTTCATTTGTATCTTATCATCTTGTTTTTCTCTCAAATTTAAGAGTTTATATTAAAGATATAAACCTGTTACATTACAAACATACTTTTCTTATGATTTATCTATTGACTTTACAATTTTAAAAACTAAATGATGCTGTCTTTTATAGCTTCTTCTGGTCTGGACTTAAAACGGTCTCTCTCACCCTCGGAATGTTCACGTAGCCTACCAGATCTTAAAACAATCCCTTCATTGTTATATTTTTTACATTTAAATATTTAATTTATTTGAAGCGGATTTTTCCATGTAGTATCAGGTAGGAGCCCATCTGTATTGTTTTCCAAATTGAGAGTCAGTACCATCTGTCGTATCTTATATCTTTTCTCCATAGTTCTAGATTAAATCCTTCCTTCTACTGGGATTTGTATCTGGCTCTTTCTCACAGCCAATTCAAAGAGAAAGCAGGAAAGCCTGGAAGGGTAACTGACATTTTGGCTAGGATAGCCGTGTACTCTAATTTTTCCTAGAACAAGCATGCATTACTGGTAGAGCAAAAATAAATAAAGGGGAGAAAACAGTAAACACAACTAGTTTCATCATCCATAGTGTCCTGGGACAAAAACAAACTTCAGCTAGGAAGCAGCTCTACTATTCCTGGAAGAGACACCTGAGGTTTCCTCCCTGTGGGGAAGGGGGCGGGGCGGGGAGACGGGGACATGCAATAGGTCTGTTCCCATAGGACCCTGGAAAATCCCTTTCAAGGCCAGTTTTCCCCAAGGAGGGGACTCATTAAGTTCGGGAGGTCATTTCATTTTGGCAGTTCATTGTGAAACGGGTGCTGGGGTGGTGACTTAAAGTGCGACCGGCAGGCAACTGGTGTTCAGGCGCAATGCGTTGAATGGATTGGCAGAGCAGGTTGTTCTGAGCTGATGCAATCACCGCTGGGGCTGGGTGTTGGGTTTCCGTGTGTGAAATGACGCAATAATTGCCCGTGGGAAACAGCAGCTGAAACACTAGCAGCCACTTCAGCTCTGCAGACAGACCTCTGAATTGGCCATGAGAGCGCACAAATTCCGTGAAAGTGACCCTATCGCCATAACCCCAGGCTGCAGCATCCGTCCCCAAAGTGTCAGGGGTCAGTTGAAGCTCTGGAGTCTCGGTCAAACAGGGCCATGGCGTAAACTTGCAGAATCATGCTTGTGGACTGCCTGAACGAAGCAGTGGTGGGGTCCCCTTCCAGGGCAAGGAACCACCATCAGCACAGCCCAAGTAACCTCAGAAACTCCCCCAGGCTGTTCCCCCTGGTGCATCGCGTGCTGGGGAAGGTCACGGTGTGAGGGGTGGGCCAAAACCTCCCACACTGCCCTGCAAGGCCTGGGACTTGGGGCCTCAGGGCTGACAGCTGGGGGCGGGGGGGGGGGAGTGTGCCAATAAACATGCATCCTGGAATTCTAGTTAATGCAGGAGGAATCCTAAAACAACCTTGAACGGTTTCTCTAGAACGACCTGGATAAGTGCAGCATCACATTTCTTGGTACTGCTTCTGATGCTGCTCCTTAGAGTCCGCAACTGGGGGCCCAGTAAAACGAACCAGGCGGGGAGCAGCTGTTCCCTGAGGGTCTGTCAACAAACTTCCCAGTGCATTTCCTGAAAACACTACTTCTCAGAACTGAGTCCTTGACAATTACTGGCCCTCCATTCAATGAGAGAGAATATTCCTGATGTATCTTTGCAATAGGGCTAGCCAGGGATGACGGTAAAATACAAAACGAAATGTTTTGGCAATCGGCCAAGTTGGGGGGGAAGAGGACACTCAACTGACAGCTGGAGGGCCTCTCGGGGTCTGCATGCAAGGCCAGTCCACCTGCTTCCCGAGGTAGCATAGGGACGGAGCAATTTTGGGCCCCTCTACTGCCAAACATATTAAGGCTCTGGAGTTTTACTTTATCATGATCATAATTTCCATCTTAAACATTTTAAAGCAGGTGTTTTCACATATCCACCTGGACCATTAAACAAACCAATAAAAATCTCAAAGCTCCTGTAGCTGTTTTAGCTTAGAGAAATAAAACAGAGCTTCCTGGTGTTCCTTCCAAGACAAACTGGCCAGGAGATAAGTGCCTAGTTAAATATTGGGGGATGGCTTCCAAAAATTATTACTTTGTTTTGGAACCATTTGTATTAATTCCACTGTTTATCTCAGAAATGGATAAAACCAAAAGGGCCTTAAGTTCCCTTCTAGGTGATTGCCTTGAATTATTTTTTACTTCCCATCACTTAATGAAGCTGGCAGGTTTTATTATTATTTGAATATAGTTGACACACAATGTTACAATAGTTTCAGGTGTACAACAAAGTGATTCAACAACTCTGTATAAGCTCACCACAAGCGTAGCTACCCCCTGTCACCACACAACACACTTATAATATCTTTGACTATATTCCCTGCGGGTACCTTTCATTCCCACGACTTACTCATTCCCTCACTAAAAGCCTGTACTTCTCACTCCCCTTCACCCATTTTGCCCATCCCTCCATCCTGGCCATGTTTTCTCACTTGTGCTTGAGGAGTTTTCCTGTGGTTTTTGCTCTTTCCTCGTTTCTCCCCCTCTTCCATAGTTTAAGTGCTGGTGGATAGTCTATCAAACCTGGCAGTGGAAGCTGCAGTCCCGGATGTGCCAGACTATTATGCAAATCAAACCAGGTTTAAATTAGTAGCAACACCCTTGACAGCAGGTAAGAGACAGTCCCTCTTCAAGAAACATGAAGTAGACTTGCATAAAGTTCCAATGCGGCAGCAGGGCATCGAGAGAGTTTATAAACCTCCCCATCCCTGATGTCCTAGGAGCATAGTCTGTCCTCCAGGACTGGGATTCAGTATTTATCAACTTGGAAGAATTCAGATTTTCTTGATGAGATGGGATAAAGCAATGAAGTTGCTAGTGTTCCAAACTTCCCCACACCCACCTCACACAGTCGCCCTGTCCCCTCCCTGGTCCTACCTGTCAGACCGGTTTTCCCATATTGTGTAAGACAATCAGATGGGAACGCTGAGGAGGAGGGGAGCCTTCAAGCTGGAGAGAACGGTGTTGAGGGCTGCTGTGGTCTGTGAGAGGGTGGAATTGGATAATTAACCAGGAACTTTAAGAAGGGCTGCTGAAAACTTCCACATGACCCTCATGTCGAACAACACAAAAAAAACAAATCAAAACCAACAACAACAACAACAACAAAAACCCCACAAACAATTAGGGCTTCAATTCTTCTGATCAGTCTCGGAGATATAGACAGTGTCTGCTCTTTTCACCTTGTCCATCACCAACTCCCCCTTGTTCACTCCAGCAGCCTCATTGTCTTTTGGTGGGGGTGGTCACCTTACCTTCAGACTCTGAGTTTTGGGCAGGAAGCTCCAGGCCCCTTTTCCCCATCCCTGGTTTAGGCCAGCATAGGACCCCAAAGGCAATCAACACTCCCAGGTCCCTGGAATATGCTCAAGCCACTGTGAATGAGATGGCTCTCATTCAAGTCGATGGCTCGGCTACTGGCTGCGACCTGGGACACCAACACTCACTTCTCCACATGGCCCTCAGAGCCCTTCAAGTGGGGAGGCCAGCACCATACTGACACAGAAACCAAGGATGGAGATGGGTATTTAACAACATAATGGGAATCCAGGGGTGACTGAAGTCATTCCATCCCTGGCTATGTCCCCCCTTTGTCTTGATCATCTTATTTGTGTTGGGGTTCCTTCCCCTGCAGCAGAGAGTTCAGTGCTGACCACACTGCTTTGGGGAACAAGTCATGTGGGTGTGAAGTGTACGTCTTGTAGCTTTCTCTCACTGGCACTATTGTCCTGGAACCAAGAGAATAAATCTCTTCCCTCAGACAGGTGACTCCCATCATAGTTTCTCTTTCTAACACTCTCTTCTTCTGGCCAATACTCCCAGTTCCTTTCTATTTTATGGTATCTACTCAACAAAAGGTAAAAGAACAGATGTCAAATTCTCTCCTCAAAAGCCTGGGAAGTTCCTCAGTTCTGACTTGCTTTTCTGGGGAACACGAGAACTAGCTGAAGCCACCAGTATTTGCTTAAATAAAAAAGAAAAGGGCATTCCAAGCAAGCAGTACCACATGAGCCATTAAATTTCAGATTATTACCTACAAGTCAAAGCAGCATGACCCATGCCATTCACTACTTACACGTACATTAGCAAATAATGTACTTTAAAAATAATTTTCTGTAACTTAGAAAAGATAAAAGTTCTCTCTCAAATAATAGGGCTTTTATCCATTGGCCTTCTGTTCTCTCTTAAGAGAGAAAGGAAGAGGAGGGTGCATCCCAGATTATAACTGGCAGGCTAACAAATGAGTGAACAATCATCCATCATTTGTGCCAAGGGATTACAAGGGTAGATAACACTACCCTGGATTAGAAGCTCTTTGAGGAAGGGGTTGAATCTTATATGCCCTTGTGTTTGCAGAACCTGGTTCACAGCCTAACAATGGTGTATATGAGTAATGAATAATTGACAAACACACGAATGAACAAGTATGTGCACTCCTGGGGCAATAAGAAGAGTAACTTGGTAAGAGCAAGGTCACCTTCTATCAGATTTCTCAGCAGAAACTTTTCAGGCCAGAAGGGAGTGGCAGGATATATTTAAAGTGCTGAAAGGAAAAACAAAAACAAAAACAAAAAAACCCAAGAATAGTCTTCCAAGCAAGGTTATCACTCAGAGTTGAAGGAAGGATAAAAAGTTTCCCAGGCAAGCAAAAACTAAAGGAGTTCACCACCACTAAGCCAGTCTTACAAGAAATGTTAAAGGGTCTTCACTAAGCAGAAAGACCATAACTAAAAATAAAATGTACAAAAGAAAATATCACACTGGTAAAGCCAAATATACAGTAAAGGCAGTGATCAGCCACTTTTTAAAAAGGTAGTATAAAAAGGTTAAAAAGCAAAAATAGTAAAAATCAACTGTAACCACAGTAAGTAGTTAAGGGATACAGAAAACAAAAAGATGAAATAGGATGTCAAAACATGAAACACTGCAGGGATAGGGGAGTAAAGATAAAATGCATTTGAATTTGAGTGACTTAAGCATAACATCAGCTTGAAACAGATATACATCAAAATATATGAACCTCATGGTAATCAAAAACCCAAAAACCTGTAACAGATACACAAAAAAATAGAAAGGAACCCAAACATAACGCTAAAGAAAATCATCAAATCACAAGTGAAAAGAGAGAAGGAACAGAGAACTACAGAAGTAACAAGAAAATAATCAACAAAATAGCAATAAACACATACCTATAATAATTCCTTTAAATGTAAATGTACTAAATGCTCTAATCAAAAGACATAGGGTGGGTGACTGAATGGACAAAACAACAACAACAACAAGACTCATCTATATGCTGCCCACAAGAGACTTACTTCAGATCTAAGGACATATGCAGACTGAAAGTGAAGGGATGGTTTTCCAAGCAAATGGCAATGAAAAGTGGAGTTAGCAATTCTATCAGACAAAATAGACATTAAAATAAAGATAACCAAAAAAAGGGGCACTCCATAATGATAAAGGGGTCAATCCATGAAGAGGATATAACATTTGTAACTATTTATGCACTCAAAACAGGGTCACCTAAATATATAAAGTAAGTATTAACAGACAAAGGTAGAAAGAGACAGTAACAATAATAGTTGGGGATTTTAATACCCTACTTACATCAATAGATAGATCATCCAGACAGAAAATCATTAAGGAAACAATGGCCTGCCTTAAACAATACATGAGACCAGGTGGACTTAACAGAGAAATACAGAACATTCCAGCCAAAACCACTCAATGTACATTCTTCTGGAGTGCACACGCAACATTCTCCAGGATAGATCTACATGTTAGACCACAAACCAAGTCTCAAATTCAAGACAACTGAAATCATATCAAGTATCTTTTCCAACCACAATGGTATGAAACTAGAATTAAAAGACAAATGGAAAAAATACCAACACATGGATACTAAGCAACATGCTACTGAAGAACCAATGTGTCAGAGAAATCCAACAATACCTAAGACAAGTGAAAATGGAAACACCACTTTCCAAAATCTATGGAATGTAGCAAAAGCCGTTCTAAGAGGGAAGTTCACAGCATTACAGGCCAACTTCAACAAACAAGAAAAATCCCAAACAATCTTTCACCTAAAGAAATTAGAAAAAAAGAAGCCCAAAATTAGTAGAAGGAAGACAATATCAAAGCAGAAATAAATAAAATGGAGACTGAAAAAACAAGAGAGAAGATCAATGAAACTAAAAGCTGCTGGTTCTTTGAAAAGACAAACAAAAATAGGTAAACCTCCAGTCACATTCATCAAGAAAAAGAAAGGGTCCAAATAATAAAGTTAGAAATGAAACTTCTGACACCACAGAAGTAAAAAGGATCATATGATGTTACTATCGCAATTACACACCAAATTGGACAACCTAGAAGAAATGGAAAAATTCCTAAAAACATCATCGTTCAAGACTGAATCATGAAGAAATAGAAAATCTGAATACACTAATTAGTAGAAAGGAGACTGAAAGTAATCAGAAGCATCCCAAACAGAAGTCCAGGGCAAGATAGCTTCACTGGTGAATTCTACCAAACATTCAAAGCAGATTTAATAACTATCCTCAAAATCTTCCAAAAAATTGAAGACGAAAAACACTTCCTCTTAAACACACTTAATGAGGCCAGCATTACCCTGATACCAAAACTAGATGAAGACACTAAAAAACAAGTAAAGGCCAATATGCCTGATGAAAATAGATGCAAAAATCCTCAATAAAACATTAGCAAACCAAATTCAACAATGCGTTAAAAGGATCATATACTATGATAACTGGAATTTATTCTAGGGATGCAAGAATAGTTCAACATCCACAAATCAATCAACCCACAATCAATGTGACACACAGCATTAACAGAATGAATAAGAACTGTATGATCACCTCAATAGACACAGTCAAAAGATTTGACAAAATTTAACATCCATCTACGAAAAAAACTCTCAACAAAATGGGTACGGGAGAAATGTATATCAACATAATAAATTCTAGCCACAGCAATTAGACAAGAAATAAAAGGCATCCAAATTGGAAAGGAAGATGTAAAATGGTTACCATTTGTACTTGACATGATATTGCAGAGAGAAAAACCATAAAGACCACCAAACTGTTACAACTAGTAATTCAGCAAACTTGTGGGATACAAAATTAACATACAGAAATTTGTTGCATTCCCATACCCTTATAGTGACCTATCAGTAAGAAATTAGGAAAACAATCCCATTTACAATTGCAACAAAAACAATAAAACACCTAGGAATAAATTTAGCCAAGAAGGTGAAAGACCTATACACTGAAAACTGTAAGACGTTGATTAAAGAAACTGAAAAAATAGAAAGATATTCCATGTTCATGGATTGGAAGAATATTGTTAAAATGTCTATATTGCCCAAAGCAATCTATAGATTCAATGTAATCCCTATCAAAATTCCAATGGTATTTTTCACAGAACTGGAACAAACAATTATAAAATTTGTATGGAACCACAATAGACCCCAAGTAGCCAAAGCAATCTGAGAACGAATAAAACTGGATGTATCACAATCTCTGACTTCAAACTGTAGTGCAAAGCTATAGTAATCAAAACAGTATGGTACCTGCACAAAAACAGACATACACATATCAACAGAACAAAATAGCCTAGAATTAATCCCACACACATATGGTTAATTAATTTATGAAGAAGAAGGCAAGAATATACAATGGGGAAAGAATAGTCTTTTCAATAAATGGTGTTGGGAAAACTGGCTGACTATATGCAAAAGAATGAAACTGGACCACTCTTTTATACCATATACAAAAATTAACTCAAAATGGATTAAAGACTTGAATGTTAAGTCCTGAAGCCATTAAATTCATAGAAGAAAACATAGGTAGTAAGCTTCTTGACATTGGTCTTAGCGATGTTTTTTGGGATCTGACTCCAACAGCAAGGGCAACAAAGCAAAATTAAATAAATGGAACTATGTCAAACTAAGTACTTTTGCTCAGCAGAAGAAACCATCAACAAAATGAAGAGGTGACCTACTGAGTAGAAGATACCACAAATTACACATCCAAAGAGAGGTTACTATCCAAAATATATAAGGAACTCATACAACCACGTAACAAAAACCCCCAAACAATTCAATTAAAAAAAGTCTGAACAGACTTTTTCCAAAGAAGATATAAAGATGGTCAACAGGAACAGGAAAAATTTCTCCACTCATCAGGGACATGCAAATTGAAACTATAGTAAGATATCACACCTGTCAGAATAGCTAGTATCAAATATATATGTGTGTGTGTGTGTGTGTGTGTGTGTGTGTGTGTGTGTGTGTGTGTGTGTTGGTCAGGATGTAAAGAAAACCCTCATTCACCACTGGAGTAAACACAAACTGGTGTAACCCCTATGGAAAACAATAGGAGTTTCCTCAAAAAATTTTAAAAAGAACTACCACGTGGTCTAGCAATTCCAGTACTGGGTATTTATCTGGAAAAAAAAAAAAAAAGGAAAACCCTAATTTGAAAAGATATATGCACCCTTATGTTCACTGTAGAATTATTTACAATAGCCAAGATATGGAAGCAACGTAAGTGCTCATCAACAGAAGAATGGATAAAGAAGATGTATGTGTGTACACACACACACACACACACACACACACACACACACACACAGAATGCTACTCAGCCATAAAAAAAATGAAATCTTGCCATTTGTGACGACATGGATGGAACTTGAGGGCATTATGTAAGTGGAAAAAAGTCAGACAGAGAAAGGCAAATACTGCATGTTTTCATTTAGAGGTGTAATCTAAAAAAAAAAACACACACACACACAAAGAAATAATATGAAATAAAACCTATACTCAGAACAGAGTGGTGGCTGCCAGAGGTGAGGGCGTTAGGGGACAAGGGGCGCAAAATGGGCAAAGGGGATCAAAATCTACAGGCTACCAATTATAAAATAACTAAGTCCAAAAGAATAAGTCAGGGGGCTATAACGTGCAACATGAAAATACAATAAATATTGCATTCATTTTGTATGACGACAGATGGGAACTAGACATATTGTGTTGATCAGTTCACAATGTATACAAACATGGAATCACCATTTCGTATACCTGAAACTAACACAATGCTCTGCCAATTATGTTTCCCAAAAATGTGGTATATACACACACAATGGGTTGGTTATTCAGCCATTGAAAAAGGAAATCCTGCCATATGCGACATGAAATATGTCAGGGAAAGACAAATACCATATAATATCACTTATTTATGGTAGAACAGCAACAAAAAAACCCGAGTATACAGATACAGAGAACAGACTGGTGGTTGGCAGAGGCCAGGAGTAGGAGGTGGGAGAAATGGATGAATGCAATCAAGATTTACAATTTCCAGTTATGAAATAAATAAGTCAGAGGATGTAACATACAGCATGGTGAGTATAATTAATACTACCGTGTTGTATATTTGAAAGTTGCTAAGAAAATAGATCTTAAAAGTTGTCATCACCAGGAAAAAATTTTGTAACTGTGCATGACAACAGATGTTAACTAGACTTACTGTGGTCATCGGTTTGCAATATATACAAAACAGAATCATTATTTTGTGCACCTGAAACTAATAGGTTATGTAGTTATGTACATTATAGTCAGTTTTTTTAAAACCGCATTTTCAATTATTTGGAATTTGAAGTGTATTTCTTTTCATAAGAGAATATTCTATGGTTTGCCTCCCAGCCAAGCCCCAAGATACTATGGTTAAAACAAAACAGGATAACACTAACACATCAAAACTCTGTTTCTCTTAATGCAATTTTGATGGGGGAGAAAAGCTAAGAAAATTATTGTTTCAGTCCTCTGGTTTAGTTTTATTTGAGATCTGAAGCAACAGACTGGATTTTTCAAAGGTTTTAGACATTTAAGGAATCTTTTATTACGTCCATTTTCACTCCCTTGTTCTTAATGCTATAGTTTTATTGTCAATAATCTTAGGGGTTATCAGACACAGTCAGCCAATGGGGATAGGGCTCTACACTAGAGGAAAAAAGAGTGAGATATTTTTGAAAGAGGTAACCTGTCAGGAAACTGAGGAGAAATGGGCAAGAAAAAAGGAGTAAAGTGAGGGGTGTGTTCTGAGAAAGGAGGAACCTGAGGAATAGCTAACAGGGCTCCGAGAGGAGGAGGATGGACAAAATTACCCTGAAAAGGAGGCAGAAGTAGGCAGGAATGAAAATCCAAATGCCTTCACGGGCCAGACAGACGAATAAAAGAAGTAGGCCCGGGCATGAAAGAACTGAAAACAGCGGGAACTGTAGCAAACTCAAGTTTCAGGAACTCAGATTTAACTTTTCGTACAAGGATGTGAGCCAAACAGATACATCTCCAGGCTGAGTTCTGTCAGAATCTATGGCATTAGAAGGAGATCTGGAGTCAGACTGTCTGGGTTCACAACTCTGTCTCATTACTCAGTGGTTCCGTGAGCTCAGTTTCCTTATCTGTGTAAAGATAAACTTCACGACAATCCTATGAAGTAAGAACTAAGTAAGATAACAGAGGTCAGGTGTTTTTCACTGGCCCAGCAGGCCCCCTAGTAAGCGCTCGATAAGCATCCACTAGGACATAATCCCCGGGTCTGTTTGTTGCTCTATCGCCAGTGCCTACCATAGTGTCTGGCACATAGTACGTACTCACTAAATACCTGTTAAATGACTGACTAGAAGGATAAAGAGAAGAAGGAGATGCGGGGTCACCAAGCCCCCCCCCCCCAGACTGAGTCAGCTCAGGCTGGAGTGATTCCTGCGCTGTGTTTTCGACAGAATCAAGCAGGAGGGTTTCAGGAACTCGAAAACTCTCAGAACTAGAACGCAATGAGTCTTGTTTCTGGTCTGTGATGGTTAATTTGATGTGTCAACTTGACCAGGCCATGGGATGCCTAGATGTCTGATTTAAGATTATTTCTGGGTGTCTGTAAGGGTGTTTCTGGAGGGATTAGCATTTGAATCAGCGGACTAAGTAGATGGTCCTCCCCAGTGTGGGTGGGCATCAGCTAATGTGTGAAGGGCCTGAAAAAAATAAAAAGGTTGATGAAGTTTGAATTTGTTCCCTGCTTGACTGCACAGGCTGGACCTCAATCTTCTCCTGTGCTCAGCATTCCTGGTTCTCAGGCCTTCAGACTCAGACCGGAATCTACAGCATCAGCTGTCTGGCTCTCATGCCTTGAGCTACACACCAGCTTTCCTGGGCTTCCAGCTTGCAGATGGCAGATCATGGGACTTGTAAGCATCCGTCATCATGCGAGCCGACACCTTGTAATACATCTCTAAGTTTGTGTGTACACACACGTACATATACACCTCATATCCCATCGGTTGTTTCTCCAGAGACACCAGACTAATGCATGGTCTAGCCTTTTCCTTTTACAGGTAAGGAAAACAAGACCCAGAGAGACTAAAGCGAAGTGTGCAAACCAGGTAGCCATAAATGAGGAAGTAACTTTTGGTATGTTTGTGAGCTTCAGAATACAGGAACCTTGGCCTCTGAATTATATGGGGCATCAAGGGCCACATTTATCCTCCCATCTGAAACTACTAAAAAAAGTAGACAAAATATGTGGGAAAAAATCTTTCCCAAGACTTAGACATTAGGCAACTAAGGACTACGCAATGGGTGAAAAATAAGGACTAAGCAAAGGGCTCTACAATTGCCCCTTCTTACTGCAGTGGGTTTTATAGGCCATAATGGGGAACCCAGAGTCCAGCAGACTCCCAGAGCTGAAAAGACAGAGCTGAATCTGGGGATACTGAGGCAGCTCAAGTTTGCAGGAGAGAGCACTAGACAGGAGAATGCTGTAAGAGAACTCTGGAAGTCTGCAGAGGGTCCTGCTTGAGCATTCGGCAGACTACTGACATGTATGTGAGGACTCCTACAAGGCCTGAAATAGTGACTATTCCTACAAGCCAGACAGGAAAGTCTCAAAGATCATGGGGCACTAGGTAGAGAACTCAAGGAGTCTTGCCTCAGGGAAACAAGTAGCTCTAGACAAAATGCTGCTTTGGTCCTGCCTAAAAAAGCTTAAGAGCCATGGATGGAGCTTGAGGGCATTATCCTAAATGAAATAAGCCAGAGAAAGGCAAATACTGTATGGTATCAATTTTTTTTTTAATTCTACACCAGCCAAACTCATAGAAACAGAGGGGGAAAAAATGGTTGTCAGGGTGTGGGGGTTGACGGAAAGAAGAGGTTGGTAAAAGTGCACAACCTTTCGGGTATAAGATGAATAATTTCTAAAAATCTAATGCAAAGTATCTGACTATTTGGTTGGTAACACTGTATTATATAATTTAAATTTTCTAAGAAAGTAGAACTTAAATGTTCCCGCCAAAAGAAAAAACAAAAAGATAAATTGTGAGGTGATGGATGTGTTAATTAACTAGATAGCAAAATCCTCTCACAGTGTGTAACATGAACATCAAGTCACCACAAGGTCACTTTAAATATCTTCCAATTTCATTTGTCAATTATCCCTCGGCAAAGCTGGGGAAGAAGCTAAAGGGCAAGATCTAAATGGATAAAAGCGTTTCCCAATAACTCTGCATCCCAGAACACCAGGAGTATTTATAGAAACACAAAAATATCCAGCATCCAACAAGGTAAAATTTATAATGTTTGCTATCCAATAAAAAATTACCAGGCATTCAAGTGAGCAAGAAAATCTAACCCATGAGAAGAACAATCAATCAAAACCAATCCAGAGTTGTCAGCATTAGCAGACCAGAACATTAAAATAGTTACCATTGTGTTCTCTATATTCAAAAAACTAGAAGAAAGATTGAGTTTGTTAAGTGGAGACATGAATGGTATTTTTAAAGACTCAGATTGAATTTCTGAAGAAAATTACAACATGTGAGATTTAAAAAATACACTTGATAGGATTAATGGAAGCTTAGATATTGCAGAAGAAAGAATGAACTTGAAGACAGCAACAGAAATTACCTAAAAGAGAGAAAATATACTGAAAAAAAAATGATCAGCAGGATTTATCCCAAATATACAAGCCTGATTCAACATCTGAAAATCACTTAATGTAATCCATCACATCAACAAGCTAAAGAAAATCACATGATCATATCACTAAATGCAGAAAGAGTATTTGACAAAATCCAATACCCCTTAATAATAAAAATTCTTAGTGAACTAGGAATAGAGGGGGAACTTCCTTAGATTGATAAAAAAAAATATATCTACAAAAAGCCTACAGATAATATATTTAATATATTTAATGGTGAGAAATTCAAAGCTTTCCTACTAAGGTCAGGTACAAGGAAAAAAAAACATCCTCTCGTACCACTCCTTTTCAACATTATACTGGAAGTTCTAGCTAATGCAATTTTAAAACAAGGAAATAAAAGATATACAGATTTAGAAGGAAAAAATAAAACTCGTTGTTTGCAGAGGACATGGTCATCTATGTAGAAAATCTGAAAGAACTGATAAAAAACTGGAAGAAGTAAATATGGCAAGGTTGCAGGATACAAGGTTAATACATAAAAGTCCATCACTGGGGTGCCTCGGCTCAGGTCATGATTTCAGGGTCCTAGTATTGAGCCCTGCATCTGGTTCCCTGCTCAGCCGGGGTGTGCTTGCCCCACCCCCTCCCCATGCGTATGCCTCTCTAATAAATAAGATCTTTTTTAAAACTTCAATCACTTTCTATATACTAGCAATGAATAAGTAGAATTTGAAATTAAGAACACAATAATACCATTTACCTTAGAATACTCCCTCCCAGAATTATATCCTTAGGTATAAATCTAACAAAATACAGGATTTATATGATGAGAAATATAAAACTCTAATGAAAATCAAAAAATTAAGCGGAAAGAAATCCCATGTTCATGGATAGGAAGACCCAATATTGTCAAAATGTCAATTCTTTCTAGCTTAATCTACAGATTCAGTGCAATCCCCATCAAAATTCTAGCACGTTATATTGTGAGTATCAACGAACTGATTCTAAAGTTTATAGGGAGAAGCAAAAGACCCAGAATAACCAAAACAATATTGAAGAACAAGGCTGGAAGACTAGAACTGACTGACTTCAAGACTTATGATAAAGCTACGGTAATTGAGATAGTGGTACTGGTAAGAGAATAGACAAACAGATCAATGAAACAGAATACAGAGCCCAGAAATAGACCCATATAAATAGAGCCAACTGATCTTTGACAAGGGAGCAGAAGCAATACAAAGGAGCAAAGAGAGTCTTCTCAACAAATGGTGCTAGAACAACTGGACATCCACGTGCAAAATAATGACTCTAGACACAGACCTTACAACCTTCACGAGAATTAACTCAAAACAGATCACAGACTCAAATGTAAAATGCAAAACTATAAAACTCCAACTCCTCTAATAACACAGGAGATCATTCTAGAAGGATCTTTGGGCATGACAAAGACGTCTAAACACAACACCAAAGGCACCATCGACAAAAGAAATAAGTGATAACTGGTTATACACAAAGGAACGAAGAGCACCAGAAATGGGTTGAATTCCTTCTCTGTAACTTGGCTTTGGCAGTTGTGGGTTTGTAGGTTTTCGTTATTCCTTATCACAGGACCAACATCTTTGTTTATATAGGTTATACATTGTACAAATATATGACTCAACCCTATGAATCATTCCAGACTTCAAAGACTTTCGCTTTTTGGGGGATAATGCTAAGGAAAGTCCCTGGGAAGTTGGGGCAGTCTGGAGGGTGAACTTGCTTGATATTTTGATCTAGCAGAAATAGTACATTGACTGAACCAATTCATAAGCTGAGGTATCCAAACAGAGGTAGCTTGAACAGGTTTGGGAAGATTTATTTCACCTTGGAAAACATGAGCCTAGCCAGCCATAGGATCACATCAATATATTTACTATGTTTTATTATATTCACGGCACCATGCCCAGTATTGTAAATGTGGTCATCCTTTATTCACACTGTAATACAGTGGACAGGCAACCAAAAACCCTTGTACTATAATTTCCTTCTCTTCCAAATAAGGGTAACACTGCCTAGTTTACAGAGTTGTAACCAGAATTAAATGAGATAGGATACAGAAAGTCTTTGGCATAGTTCCTAACAAAGAGTAGGTATTTTACAATAAATGCTCTAATACCAAGTCACTGGTTTGCCATTAGGCTAGACTCTTCTCCAGGGGAATGGTGGTTGAAGGGGACACAGATTACAATCCAGAATCTTGCTGTGCAGTGTGGTGCTGAGACCAGAAGCACTACTGCCTGGGAGCTTTTTAGAAATGCTGCATTTCAAGACACAACCCAGGCCAACTGAATCAGAATTAGGGGATTTGTATGCACATTCAAGTTTGAACATTTTTCTAGAAAAAAAATTACCCTTTCCAGCACCTACCTTTCCAGCCTGGACAACATCTTTGAACTTCCAAGCAATTCTACCCAGATAATCTGCCATCCCCTTTTACCTGCTTCTCAGGTCTCTGTGCTCCTTCCCATTTTTTCCAGCAGACAAGAGGAGGAAGCATTTGCTCAAGCCCACAGCCTCTGTGTTAGACTGGTTACAAAATGGCTATGATTCTATTCCCTTCCCTGATCTATACCTGTCGCAATGTCACTCTGTGGCTCCTCCCATCAAGAAGCAGAGTCCATTTCCCCCAGGCCTTGAATCCACTGGCCCTGTACCTTGCTTGGGCACAGAATCTGATGGAAGTGATGGTGTGCTGGTTCTGAGCTTAGGCCTCTAGGGACCTTGCACATATCCACTCTCTTTAGGAATCCTGCCACCACTATGTGAACAAACCCAAGCTAGCCTGCTAGATAATGAAAGACACATGGCTTGGTCACCTGTTGATTCATCCAACATCCAGCCAACAGCCAGATGTATGAGGCCTAGACCAGCTAGCCCAAGAATAGCCAACTGATACACGGGGAATGCTGAAAAGCTGTTTTTCGTTCTGGTCAGTAATTCTCCTAGTTACCTTCTACCTTCTATCGGACCATAGCCTCAATTTTATATTTTAAAAGAGTCCAGAGGGAAAAAAATAAAGACCTCATATTTTTCTTGACACAGACCTTGGGGAGGAGTTCAAGGGAATTGATCCACTTGCATAATTGACTTTTTCCAGGCTTACTGGCAATTGATAAGAAAAATATTAGTGTTATACCTGCATGCTAATCAAAGACTTCACTAAAACCCTTAGTTATGAAAACATTACCCATAAACCTGACCTGCTTTATACTAAAGAGAGAATATGCACGCTTTCAAGGGTCATTTAACAAAAGCAACTTATTCTAGGTACTGAGTTAATACCAAAATGGTAGTATCAAGTATGTCACTATGTATAATGATAGGATAATAAGTGTTTCAGTTAGAATTAGATTGAGTTGCAAATGACAGAAAGCCCCCAAATAACAATAGCTTAAACAGCACTGCAGTTTCTCTCTCTTCCATACACATCCCTGAAGGAAGATCAGGATTGGGGGCTTCATGGTGCTAGGGGGCCAGGCTTCTTCTATCTGGTTACACTGCTATCAGTGGCCTTGACCCCATGAACCAAGATGGTAGTATGTGCATTCCAAGTGCAAATGGATAGAACAAATAGCAACACAAGGCCCCCACATCCAAGTTCCCCATAATACATGTTGCACATATACCATCAAACAGCACTAATGCCAGCATCTCATTAGACCATCAGTCACCAGTCATACCTAGCTGCAAGGAAGGCTCACAAAGGTAATCTCTACTTTGAGAGACCCTGTGCTCAGCTAAAAATTGTATTGCTACAGAATCTGGAAGACAACTAAGTCTCTGCCACAGAATGCTTAATATTATCAGCTGACAGATTTCTATGTGTCACTCAGGAAATCCTTTAACTTTCAAGGGAGTTGCATTCCTAATTATGTTGTTTGTAACGTGGAACACAATTCCTCACAAAAAACAATATTATTTCTAATGGTTGGTTTACCAGACCAATACACAAAGCCTATTTTCATCTACCATGTCCTGGAAGATGGTTTTCCATGTACACTCAACAACCCTTTATTGCATAATTTTAAGGGGAGAAAATACATTTTTAGTGACTGCAGACTGTCTGTCCCCGTCTCCAGAGAAGGGCTTCCTGAAACAGCAAAGGCTGAAGGAAGATGTGGGTGTCCTACAATTGCATCAGACAAAATTTCCTTCTGGGGCATACGTTATTCTCCAAGTTGTGACTTAGGGAACACAGGACCCCAGTAAGGGATGACCACACTATGTCCCATTTTAACCTATTCATACTTTGATTGTTATTGGAACTACACTCCTGGAGACCACTAGCCTAGACATGCTTACACGATCCATGAGAATGGGTGCAGTGCTGAGCTAGCCAGGAGCCCAAGGCAGTCCTCTGGCTTCACTCTGCCCCAGTTCCAGGTTTTACCAAATTGTACTGCAGGAACATTCAGCCTCCCATGAAGGCCAGTCCTTGCCGAAGTTCATGACTGGCCTCACCTGAAGACTCCATGGTTAACTTTATGTGAAACACATCCACATCCCGGAAATGCAGAGACCAAGAAGTAAAGGACAGAGCAAGACCAAGAGACAGTACTATTTGAAAACCATAGCAGCTGGATTCTGTCATTTTGTGGACATGAAGTTTGTACAGGACATAGACCATGAGGCATTTCTAACTCCTGGACCTTTGGAATGATTTAATTTTGCAGTTTATGTTGTTTCCTCCTCCTAAACACTTCACCATTGGTGACAGATGTCTTTCATGATTATCCCTGAAAGCCTTGCTACTTTGAAAGCTATTGATTAATGCGTCTGTCTTCCCCTCCTTGGAAACCTTTTCACTAGGCTTCTTGGGAGAGTTGATTTAAAAGTCTTCGTATTTTCAAGCCTTCTGAAAATCCTTATTCAACTATACAGACCATACGGGGAAGAGAAATAAAGGTTTCCAGGGGCTCCTGGGTGGCACAGCGGTTAAGCGTCTGCCTTCGGCTCAGGGCGTGATCCCGGGCGTTGTGGGATCGAGCCCCACATCAGGCTCCTCTGCTGTGAGCCTGCTTCTTCCTCTCCCACTCCCCCTGCTTGTGTTCCCTCTCTCGCTGGCTGTCTCTATCTCTGTCAAATAAATAAATAAAATCTTTAAAAAAAAAAAAAAAAGAAATAAAGGTTTCCAGGAACAAGTTTTAAATGGGTATAACTTTTTTTGTGGCCTACTCTTTAGAAATTTGTTTTACTAACTGGCCAAAGGGCATGCCTAATTATTAACACAGCCTCCTTTTAACCCACTTTCCAATGGACAAAGGCTGGGTGGCTTAGTCTGTTTACTAAAAAAAAAGAAGACAAAGTTTCTTTTGAAAGGTTGGGTTTGACTCAACCTCAATCCCAAGAAAATTCCCAGAACTTTCCTTCTGGTATGTACAGAATTACTTTATTATATTTCATTATATTGGTAGTCCGTGGGACAAATCTATCCATAACACCTCTTGCCACTTGCTGTGGGGAGGCTATCATACTGTACCCACTATCACAGGGTTCCAAGAATGGGAACAATTTGCTCCAGTCCAAGGTGACAGAAGGCTGAAAGCAAATGAGATGGGCATTGTGAGATCCAGGTTGCTTCTAGCAGAGCTATACCTGCCTTCTCTTCCAATAACCAAATAAACACTACCACCCTACCCGAAGTGTTCCTCAACTTCCCTCTTTTTTCCCTGGGCATTCAATACCATTGAGCAAACCCTAGCCTTCTGTGATTATGGGGTCTCAACTTCCTTTCCTTTCAAGGATTTAGAGATGTTCAAAAATCTATTTTCCAATGAGTAACTAAGGATTCAGAACATAAGTACCTTGTACAGCACTTCTCACACCAATAAAATAGGTTAGTTGGTTTGTCCCTTGGTAAAAAAAAAAAAAAAAAAAAAAAAAAAAAAAAAAAAAATTTTGTCAAAATGTTTGACAACACATGAAACATAGCAGTCATCAATCCAAACGGATAGCGGCCACTATGTTAGCTCAGTACATACCACAGCATGGTGGTCTTGTCACAAGTGAGGAGACATCCCCCACAGCTGACCTCCAGGTTGCAAGATTCCTCCCTTGTTACCATCTTTCTTAAAAAGAGGGCATACTTCTTTGTGGCCTGGGGCTCTTTATTTTAGAGGATTCATTCTTCCTTGTTCAGGAAGTTTATAACTGGTTAAGGCTGAGAATCTATTTGTAAATTCCAAACACATTCGTGCTTTGTAGAATGCCCCCTGCTTCCAATCAGTCATTACGGCTTGTCAATTCTACCATCTAAATAGGCTCAAATCACTCTTGCATTTTTCTCCTCTGAGACTTAGGCCAGATCACGCATCACGTCCTGTCTGGATTTCTCTTAACTTGTCCCCTGGGTGGGCATGCCCTTCTAATCCAGTCTGCACATGGTTACAGTGAGGGTCTTCTAAGCAGAAATGTGACTGTGTCACTTCAGTGGTTAAAATAATTAAATGCTGCTCTGAAGGACAAAAGCCTCTAATATTTTCAGGCCCTTTGTGATATTCCCCCACAATTCTCCCTCACTCCCCAATCCAAGGCCAATGGTCTAGCCAAGTCCAACTATGTAAAGATCCCTGAAGGCACAGCTCTTCCCCTTCCTCTGCACGAGCTGCTCCCCCAGCAGGGAATGTGGGCTGGAGGTCTTACCTGATCTCTCTAGGACTTCGTCCTCTACCATCTCAGATTCTCACCACAAGACATCTACTGAGGTATTCTTTATAATGAGCACCCTGGGTCTTTGTCCCAACACCTCACCCCACAAAGTGGCAAGACCCCAAAGAGTATTTAGGAATAAATTAGACCTTTACTTTTGGACTGAGTGGATTAGTACAAAGAACTTGGGTTTGGGGTCTTAGGAGAATAGTTATTACCTAGGTGAAACTTCGTTAATTCACTTAGTCTCTATTAGGTTAGAGCATATGACATTGTCATTTTATGTCATAAATGATAAACTATCAGCAATTTCATATAGTTCAACCTAATATAAACCAAAATTTCCTGTCCTGAAATGCAGCTCTTAATCCTCACCTGCCAGGTCTGTGGTGAGGTAGTTTCGTGTGGTAGTTGAAAACCTGGATGGTAAACCAGAACTGGGTTAGTGTTCCAGCTCGGACCACCATCTGAGTGTGACCCTGGACCAGTTACTTGCCTTTCTAGGGCCTCAGTTTCCTTGTCTATAAAAAAAATAGGGAAAATAGCAATGTCTTCTCCATAGACAGGTGGTGAAAATAATTTGCATGAAGAGTTGAATTCACAGTAAACACTTTCTAAATGGCAGTTATTGTGAGCAAATACAATACCATATATGGCTCTAATGTTGGCAAAATGCTCTAATGTTAATTGCTGCGTGTAAAGCTTAACAATACAACTCATCTGCAATGACTGTTTAGTTGATGAACGTGATCATTAGATCCCAAACACCTTCCTCATCGTTTAAAAGCCTCCATTCCCACTCAGTATTGATCAGGATTCTGGGTGGATGTGTCTATGTGTTGTTTCCTTCTCCCTCCTTCCCTCTTGCAGCCAAAGTGCTACCCATTATGACCTCAAATGGTTGGAACAGAATTACTGAAGACACCTGCCCCATTCCCGTTCTCAGATTCCAATTAACTCCCGAAAAAGCCAAGGTAGTAATGAAAAAGCAGTATTTGGACAAGTATGTTAAGAGGCTCTTTTACTTGCCTCTTCACCCAAGTTTACCCAAGACAGCAGTTAAACCATTCCTGGTGCCCACAGTAAGTCGTAAGATGGCCATTTTACTCTGTGGAGTATATCCTGAATGGTCTCCATGTTCACAAGGCCGTGTGGAGCCTCAAGCTTGGGTCCCCAAGCTACTTCACCTACTGGCTCTGCTCACTACTCCACGGATAAAGATACTCACAAAGTAATCTGGGCAGCCCAGGCTGGGTCCAGCATCTTAAAGCACATCGTCTCATCCACCTTTTACTGTTCGGCTTTCCTGACCCTTTAGCAAAGTCCCATTAGAATTGGAACATGTGGTTCTCCTCTTGCCTACTTCAGAAACGGCCTGGTGATACCTAGGTCTTCTCTGATTTTGAGGAGAGACTGTTATCTTTCTGAAAGCCTTCACTTTGAAGTTGAATGTGTGGGAAAGAAGACATACATTCTCTGAGGTGATTCAAAGCCCAAGTTCAGGGGAACCACCGTGCCAGCTACCCTGAGCTTGTCCTTATATCCTGGGATTCCTCTGACTGGTTCTGACTTTGTTTGGGCCCCTGTTCTGATAACTGGCCTTCACGTGGTTAAGGTAAACAGGCCCCACCTGTTCCCAGTTCCACTATCATTTGCCTGACACTGCAGGTCTAAAGGTAACACCTGCCTAGCTCCCACCAGCTCTCCCAAGGACCAGGGCCTCCATCTTGAATCACAACCAGATTCTGGGTCTATTCTGAAAAATGAAATACAACTTGATTTTACCCACATGATCACTGGAGAAATCCCAGGCTTTGAGAGAGAGAGAGAGAAAGAGAGCACACACACGCAATGTTAGGAGGCGACAAACAGAAAGTTACAGCAAGCATTCCTTCTCAGCTATTGATTTGTTTTGTGTTTTTTTTTTTTTTTAAGATTTCATTTATTTATTCGACAGAAAGACAGCCAGCGAGAGAGGGAACACAAGCAGGGGGAGTGGGAGAGGAAGAAGCAGGCTCACAGCGGAAGAGCCTTCACGTGGGGCTCGATCCCATAACGCCAGGATCACGCCCTGAGCCGAAGGCAGACGCTTAACCACTGTGCCACCCAGGTGCCCCTCGGGTATTGATTTGTTTTTAACACAGAGTGTGCACCTGTGAGCCAGCAAAGACACTCCCAATTACTGCCTTTAAAAAATGCCTAGCTTGTTTCTACCTCCTTGCTTCCTTTTTAACTTTGCCAAAAGGTGTACCTTGGAGGAGTGGCTCTTCAGTCTGATCTCAACCACTGTGACACCTCAGTCTACAACTGGGGTCCCTGGAGTTGTGCCTGTAGAGTCCCAGCAGCTGGACATGGTAGCCCTGCACTTGAGTCCGTGGTTTCTCCCCCTGTGTGAGAACCTTCTCTTGACTGGGTCAGTTTTCTGGGTCTATTCAGGAAGCATGCACTGGAGATCCTCAATCCTTTATCAAAATCTTGTTAAAATATGAATTTACCACATTCTCTCCTGTTTCTGTCACTATTGCTCCTGGCAGGATTTGCTTCCTGTAGCATTCCATCTCTCACCTCTACCACTACTAATCCACCGAGATGTAGACATGCTAATAATAATGGTGCTAAGGGCTTTATAGGTATTATCTAATTCTCACAATCTGTGGTACTGCTAACTCTAGACTTCTATTTCTAGCAATAGGACAGAAAAGAGATCTCGGAAAACCTTTTACTGCAAAACACCTAGAAATAATTTATGAAGTGTAATAAGCAGACTTGTCGATATAAATCTGAGCTAGTGAGAAACAGAAGGAATTCCCCAGGAGTGAAAACAACAAAGACGCTGAAGGCCAGGGTGGTCAGCAAGCCCTAACAGCTTTGGGTACCCTGTAGCGTTGGCTGGTCCCCCCAAACACTGGGTGTGGGTTTTCACAGCCACTTTGGGAAAGAAAGACTAAGTCTTGAGTTCACTGCAGGGAGAAAGTTGGAACTGAAATGTCTGTATCAGAACAGGAGGTTAAAAAAAAAAAAATCGATAATCTAAGTATTCATATTGAGAAATTAGATGAAGGACTGCAAACAAAATCCAAACAAGTGGAATAAAAGAAGTCATAAAACCCAGAAAAGAACCGCACCAAACACATCCATGCCGCCTAATAAAGCACACTGAAGATGCACATCAGTGGAAAGGGGATTAGGAAAAGTGCTGTCCACGGGCAAAGGAAGACTGCAAAGAAACTTGCCTATCTTGGCCTGGTTTGAGATGAAGGACCAAAAGCCTCTTGGAATTCATAAACAGGAGCATCCCCTGGCACAGGTCAGATCAAGTAAACAACAAAGGAGTAAATAAGCATAGACAACATTCCTGGCTGGCAAGGCCCCTAGAGCAACCAGCACAAGCAAAGGCAAGGCCTCTGACACAGGACAGGCCTCCACACATGCCGCATGTACTCACCAGGAGGGGAGATGGAGCCCGAAAAGCTGTCCCGTGCAGTCACCCCTCCAGGCCTCCTGGCCCACCTCCGCCTTCATCCCTGAAAGCACTGATTCTCCTAGTGTGGTGCTGGGACCAAATGTATTAGCATCACCTGGAACTTGTTAGAAATGCAAATCATCAGCCCCCAGGCTCAGACCTCCGACTCAGGAACTCAGGACAGAGCCCAGCCGTCTGTGTTTAAAAAGCTTTCCAAGTGATTTTGATGCATTCAGTTGGAGAAATCTATACCCATTCTTCCTCCCCGAGACTGCCACCAAGACAAACATATTCGATAAGTTCCAGTAAGATTGGGAATTATTGCTCTCGATCTTAAGTATATCTTATACCTACCAAACCTTAACAAATATAATTTATAGAACACCAAATAGAATTTTTATTTGTAAATCACTGAAACACCTGAGTCATTCTTTCCATGTTTTTGCTTTTTAATTTTAAATCCAGTAGACTTAATGTACAGTGTTAGTCTTTCCTTGTTTTTAATACAATAAAGCAATAGACCCTTTAAATATGTAGGGTTTCAGCTTAAAAAATGAAATCTTCGCCCATGATTATTTATAATCTATGTAATAATTAGCATACGACTGAGAGATACCAATTACTTTAACATGAATAGATAGGCATTTACATAAATTGTAATGCTAATAATCTTCTATTTTCAGTCCAGAATTTGGGTGTATGTGCTGTGTTTTTACTTGGGTAAAAAGAACCACTACCTCTTAAGTAAAATGAACATTTGCTCTGAATACATGAATAATCTTGAAATTAGGACATTTTGCTTGGGACACACAACTAACTCATCTGGCCATGTCTGATTCTTCACACTCTGGTTGTTAGTTCTTATAGTTGTTCATAGTGTTTAAGCAACTTCATGCAGGTGTGAAATGGTGACAGCTCTCATAAAAATAAGAATTTTATTTCAGAGAGGCTATGACATCATGTTTCCTATTCCATATTGTTATTTCATCAGAAAACATGTTCCATAAATTCTTCTGTGCCATATTGTGAAAAAGACAGAGACAACATGCTGCTTTAAGCAGGATCTTAAAATACTAGGGGGGGGGGTCCTTTTTATTGGTAGAGATACTATAAACTAGAATTTGTTTGCTCAGTCCTAGGAATCTAGAATTGAAGTACTAATGAGGCCCCAGATATCCTGCCTAATTTCAAGATGTCTGACAGAATCGTCTTTTATTTTTATTTCTTTATAAGGATTTTATTTATTTGAGAGAGAGAGCACAAGTCAGGGGCAGAGAGAGAGGGAGAAGCAGACTCCCTGCTGAGCAGGGAGCAGCCAGATCCAGGGCTCGATCCCAGGACCCCAAGATCATGACCTGAGCTGAAGGCAGACGCTTAACTGACTGAGCCACCCAGGTGCCCCAGAATGTTTTTTTATACCATCTGCTTCCATTCCTTCCACTATGCATGGGGGAAGGGTCTATTGGCACATGTGCAATAGATGTAAGAGCAGAGTAATTCTGAGAACTGCCATACGTGGAGCAAATGTTGCTAGGCAGGAGGCCTGCTCTGCCCAAGAAGCCCTTGCTGGGGACTGAACTTCAACCTGAGTCTCCTCCCCCACATCTCCTGTTCCTGAAAACTACTCCCTTGGTTGCCTCAAATGTGTTATCTATTCTCCATACCCAATAGTCAGGCCTTCTCCTCTTGACAGAAGTATTTGACCCAGGGCATCCAGGCAAATTCTGGCCCCTGTCATTCCATCTCAACTGGCAGAAGGATGAGTCATCACAGAGAACAGCTCCACTTCTGCTACCAAAATCATACACATCTCGTATACCTCTCCCTAGTATCAACATCTCCTTCCTTTTTCCTTATCCCCAACATCAACAACCTCATCAAAACACCAACGGGTCATTCACATCACCAACACCATCATTATCACGATCTGCGTGCCATCACTGCTTCCCACATGCTAGGAAGTGATATGTTGCCAAAAGAAAAGGAGCTCTGAAGTCAAGCTGAAATACTTTCAAATAGCAGCTGTAGCTCTCACCATGTGCGAGAGCATGAGCAAGTTCCACCCTTTGAATGTCCTTCCTTGTCTGTAAATAAATGGGGATAATACCTTCCTCATACGGTTTGTGCAAAGATTAAATGAAGTACATAAAACATCTTACACAGCAGAAACTCCAATAGGTGCTCAACAAATCTTCGTAATTTTTTAAAACTGTGGGAACACAAACACGGAACCAGTGACTGAACAAATTAGTGAACAAAAGCAACTGGATGTTCTTTACTTTTTTTAAGATTTTATTTATTTATTGGAGAGAGAGAGCACGAGTGGGGGAAGGGACAGAAGGAGAGGGAGAAACAGACTCCCTGCTGAGCAGGGAGCCCAACGAGGGCTCAATCCCAGGACTCCAGGATCATGACCTGAGCAAAAGGCAGATGCTTAACTCACTGAGCCACCCAGGCACCCCAGAACTGAATGTTCTTAAAGAGCATTTCATTGAGGTGAGAGGCTGTCAAACATTTAGCTGTTGTTAATAGCAAAAACCTTGCTTCAAGTAAAATCTAATGCATAAAGTCAACATTGAAAACAAGAAAAATAGAGCTGCTTCAAAAAAAAGCAAGCATGGGAGTCCTATGGTCCTTTCACTCAGACCCCTTTTTTCTCTTCATTGCATACCAGGTCAACTTTGCCCTGAAACTCCAAAGAGCACAGTGTGCAAATCACAGATCTAGGCTATCTTCTCTAAACTAAATTTTATTATACCCTTTATCTGCATTCCACATTTTTTTTTAAGTTCTATTTTCTCTTTGTTAATAACCTAAGTGAAATCTTTATCATTACATCTTCTAACTTGTATTGTTGTTGATACACAGGAAAGCTGTCTTTGTAGATAAGTAAATTCTCTTAAAAATTCTTCAGATGTTTGTTTATTCTCCTGGGGTTTTCCAAGTACATAATCGTATTGCTTATGAATGATAATTTTTATCTCCACTTGGCCAATATTTTTATCTCATATTTGTTTCATGTTTTAGAGTATGCGCCATAACCTCCAAAATCATGTTATGATTTATTAATTATTATGATTACTTTAGTTCTACTTTTAATTAGATTTTAATTAGCTTTTGATTTTAATTAGCTTTCTGTACACCAGTTATTCTCTACTTTGTTGCTGGAGTCCCAACCCTCTGAGATTCTGATTTTATTGATCAGGGAAAGGTCTTGGGCATCACAAGATCTTAAAAGCTCCCCAGGTGATTCTTATGTTCAGAGAATTGCGACCCTCAACCAGCTGATTTATCATGGAGTACAATGTTGGCTGTTTACTTGATATAGAATATCTCTGACATGTTTAGGAAGAATTTTCTGCTCCTAAATGTCTACTGTTTATGTGTGTTTTTGTTCATTTGTTTGCTTTTTATTTTAGAAATAGTGCTGCAATGATCTGTTAAGATTATTACATTATACATATATTCCTATCAGATATATTAAAGTGATGAATAAAACATCCTTGTATTCCTAGGTTATACTCAACTTGGCCATGGCGGATTATTATGTTATTGCTCTGAATTCAGTTGACATTTATATTTATAATCTACAACGCCTTTTTTCCTTTGTGTGGACATGTATAGTCATCATTTTGGGTAGAGTTCTAGGAGTAGAGTTGCTGGGTCATGTGATAAGTCTGTGTTTCATTCTTAAAGAAGTTTCTGTATTGTTTTCCAAACAAACTTGTTTTAAGAGAGAAACTCAATTTGTATATCATACACATGATCATGTTTTGTATTTATTTTTCTCTAAAATAAAAATTTTCATAAATTGATCAAAAAATTAGGTCTCTTGTTTTTTCCATGATTTAATTTTGAAACTTTATTGGCAAAACTGTTCTAATACCTTATAATACCTTAAGCCATGATTTTTTTTAAAAAACTATCTCAAAACTGTCACTTGATATTAGATAATGTAAAACCTTTTAAATATTGATTTGTATAAAACTGGGATGACAAATTTTGAAGTCAACATCTAAACAGTTCTCAAATTCATTGCACCTGAAAATACCTCAAACATTTTCTTCATGAATGATTTATCCATTAGGAACCCTTTCTGAGTCCCAATACTGCTTAGAAAATTAAAAGAAAAGGCAAAGGCTCTACTTACATTGGACAAAATAGACTTTAAAACAAAGACTGTAAAAAGATACAAAGAAGGAAACTGTATAATAATAAAGGGATCAATCCAACAAGAAGATATAATAATTGTAAATATGCACTCAATGGGGGAGCACCCAAATACACAAAACAGTTAATAACAAACATAAAGGGATTAATCAATAATATTACAAATAGTAGGGGACTTTGACAAACCACTAACATCAATGGACAGATCATCTAAACAGAAAATCAACAAGGAAACAATGCCTTTGAATGACACACTGGACCAGATGGATTCCACAGGTATATACAGAACATTCCCTCACAAAAGAGCAGAATATACGTTCTTTTAAAGCGCACACAGAACATTCTCCAGAATAGATCACAAAACAAACCTCAACAAATTCAAGAAGATTGAAGTCATACACGAGAAAAAAATCTGAAAAGACCACGAACACATGGTGCTTAAATAATGTTACTAAATACTGAATGGCTCAACTAGGAAATAAAAGAAGAAATTTAAAAAGTACATGGAAACAAATGAAAATGAAAACACAAGAGTCCAAAACCTTTGGGATGCAGCAAAAATGGTCATAAGAGGGAAGTATATAGCAATACAGGTATACCTCAGGAAGTAAGAAAAATCTCAAATAAACAACATGAACTTATATCTAAAGAGCTAGAAAAATGACAACAAATGAAGTCTAAAGCCAGCAGAAGGAAAGAAGTAATAAAGATTAGAACAGAAATAAATTATATAGAAACTAAAAATCAGTTGAACAGATCAATGAAACCAGGAGCTGACTGTGGCTCAATAAAGTCAATAAAATTGTCAATAAAATTGATAAATGTCTAATCAGACTTATCAAAAAAAAGATAAAGGACTCAAATAAATAAAATAACAAATGGGAGAGTAGAAATAACAATTAACACCTCAGAAATACAAACAATTATAAGAGACTATTATGAAAAACAATATACCAACAAATTGGACAACCTGGAAGAAATTAATAAATTCCTAAAAACATATAAACTACCAAACAGAAAGAAATAGAAAATTTAAACAAACTGATAACCAGCAAAAAAAGAAAAAGAAAAAAAAAGAATCAGTAATCAAAAAACTCCCAACAAATAAAAGTCCAGGATCAGATGGCATCACAGGTGAATTCTACCAAACATTTAAAGAAGAGTTAATACTTATTCTTCTCAAACTATTTCAAAAAAGAGAAAAGGAAGGAAAACTTCCAAATTCATTCTATGAGGCCAGCGTTACCCTGAGACCAAAACACCACTAAAAAAAGAGAACTACAGGCCAATATCCCTGATAGACCTGGATGCAAAAATCCTCAACAAAATACTAGCATACTGAATCCAACAATTCGTTTAAAAAATTGTTCACGATCAAGTGGGTTTTATTCCTGGGTTGCAAGAGTGGTTCAATATTCACAAATCAATAAATGTGATATGAGAAAGGATAAGAACTATATGACCATTTTAATAGATGCAGAAAAAGCATTTGACAAAGTACATCTTCCATTCATGATAAAAAAAAAACAAAACCCTCAACGAAGTTGGTTTACAGGGACTATACCTCAGTGTAATAAAGGCCATCTATGAAGAAGTCATAGCTAAAATCATCCTTAATGGGGTAAAACTGAGAGCTTTTCCCCTAAGGTCAGGAAAAGATAAAGATGCCCACTTTCACCACTTTTATTCAACATAGTACTGGCAGTCCTAGCCACAGCAATAAGACAACAAAAAGAAATAAAAGTTACCCAAACTCGTAAGGAAGAAGTAAAACTTCACTATTTGCGATGACATAATACTCTATATAGAAAACCTGAAACACTCCACCAAAAAAACATCAGAATTGATAAATGAAATCAGTAAAATCGCAGGATACAAAATCAATATACAGAAATCTATTGCATTTTTATACACTAATAATGAAGAAGCAGAAAGACAAATTAAGAAAACAATACCATTTACAATTGCACCAAAAGTAATAAACTACCTAGGGATAAACCTAATCAAAGAGGTGAGAGACTCATATTCTGAAAACTATAAAACAAAGATGAAAGAAACAAAGATGATACAAAGAAATGTAAAGACATTCCATTCTCATGGATTGAAAGAACAAATACTGTTAAAATGTCTATACTACCCAAAGCAATCTACACACTTAATGCAACCCCTAACAAAATACCAACAGCATGTTTCACAGAACTAGAACAAAGAATCCTAAAATTTGTCTGGAACCACAAAAGACCCTGAATAGCCAAAGCAATCTTGAAAAAGAAAAGCAAAGCTGGAAGCATCACAGTTTCAGACTTCAAGGTATACTACAAAGCTATAGTAATCAGAACTACACAGTGCCGGCACAAAACAGGCACACCGATCAATGGAGTAGAATAAAAAACCCAGAAATGAACCCACAACTACATTGTCAACTGATCTTCGACAGAGCAGGAAAGAACATCCAATGGCAAAAAGACAGTCTCTTCAACAAATGATGTTGGGAAAACTGGATAGCAACGTGCGAAAGAATGAAACTGGACCACTTTCTTACACCATACACAAAAAATAAATTCAAATGGATTAAGAACCTAAATGTAAGATCTGAAACCATAAAAAGCACAAGCAGTAATTTCTCTGATACTGGCTGTAACATCTTTCTAGATATGTGCCCCGAGGCATGGGAAACAAAAGCAAAAATAAACTACTGGGACTACATCAAAATAAAAAGCATTTGCACAGAGAAGGAAACGATCAACAAAACTAAAAGGCAACCTGCAGAATAGGAGAGGATATTTGCAAATGACATCCAGTAAAGGATTAGTATTCTAAATATATAAAGAACTTATTAAACTCAACATCCCAAAAATAAATAATCCAATTAAAAATGGGCAGAAGACATGAGCAGACATTTCTCCAATGAAGACATACAGATGGCCAACAGACACAGGAGAAGATATTAATCATCACTTACCATCAGGGAAATGCAAAGCAAAACCACAATGAGATATCACCTCACACTAGTCAGAATGGCTAAAATCAACAACACAAGAAACAACAGGTGTTGAAGAGGAAAGTGGAGAAAAAGGAACACGTGCCCTTTGGTAGGAATGCAAACCGCTGCAGCCACTGTGAAACAAAAAGTTCAAAATTCAGCTACCCTACGATCCAGCAATCACACGACTGGGTATTTACCCAAATGCAAAAACACTAACCCCTATAACAGCATTGTGTACAACAGCCAAGATATGGAAGCAGCCCAAGTGTCCATTGATTGATGAATGGATAAAGAAGATGTGGTGTTTATATACAATGGAATATTACTCAGCCATAATAAAAAAAATGAAATCTTGCCATTTGCAACAACCTGGATGGAGCTAGAGGGTATCATGCTAAGCAAAATAAGTCAGTGAGAGAAAGACAAATACCAGATGATTTCACTCATATGTGGAACTTTAGAAACACAACAGATGAACAAAGGGGGGAAAGAAGAGAGAGAGAGAGAGAGAGACAAATCAAGAAACAGACTCTTAACTATAGAGAACAAACTGATGGTTACCAGTGGTAAGGAAGTAAAGGGTGGGTTAAACAGGTGATGGGGATTTAAGGAGTGTATTTCTGATGAGCACTGGGTGACATATGGAATTGCTGAATCACTACATTGTACACCTGAAACTAATATAACACTGCAGGTGAAAAATAAATAAATTTAAAAAAAAAGAAAAACCAAAGTACACATTAGTATACTTAATTAAATTCCTGGATTTTCTAATATTTTAGGTATCAAATTAAATTGTGTACATATATGTGAATGATATCTTTTTATGTATTCTGTGTCCTGTTTTAGTACTATTAGAAGTAACAATCACATAATGTTTAAGGGGTGTTTGCTATGTTCCAGATACTGTCCTAAACTCTATACGATTACTGTATTCATTTCTTAGTCCTACACTTTTGAGCACTGAAGCACAAAAGCGTTAAAAATTGTCTTCCTACAACTAGAACATGGTGAGGCAGCACGTGAAAGTGGGTATGTTCGCACTAGAGGATAGACATGTTTTAGGACACTATTTCGTGCCACCTCTCAAGGCCATCGCATGCTACTTGTGTGACCTTGGGAGCAGACAAGTTCTTTAACCTCTGAATTTCTTCAGTTTGCTCCTTTGTAAAAGGAGGTAATAGTAATCCCTCCCTCATTGGGCCTTTAGGAGAATTACGCGGAGTAATTGTGAAACGCTAGAAGCACACCTGCCATGAGTAAGAACTAAGTAGGTGTTGGTTAAAAAGATCCCAGCCAGGCTAGCTGGTCCCCGGGTCTTGCCCATTGGCTTGTGTCAAGGTAATGCTAATTTGTTTGTTTAGTTATGCTAGTTTTAAAAAATGACTTGAGTAGCTTTCATTCTTTTGCTACTTTTTCTTTTTTTTTTAAAGATTTTATTTATTTATTTGATAGAGATAGAGACAGCCAGCGAGAGAGAGAACACAAGCAGGGGGAGTGGGAGAGGAAGAAGCAGGCTCATAGCGGAGGAGCCTGATGTGGGGCTCGGTCCCATAACGCCGGGATCATGCCCTGAGCCAAAGGCAGACGGTTAACCGCTGTGCCACCCAGGCGCCCCTTTTGCTCCTTTTTTTAAATCAGATTTAGCCATTTATATTTTCTCCCACACCATTCATACTCCATTTTATTGGCATAAGTATATAGAACTTTGTTTTTATTTTATTTTATTTTTTTTAATTTTATTTTATTATATTATGTTAATCACCATACAGTACATCCCCAGATTCCGATGTAAAGTTTGATGCTTCATTAGAACTTTGTTTTTAAATAATAAAAAGCTCTATACTGTTACCACATTTTACTTTTCGAATTTTGTTTGCTTGAATTTTCTCTCTGTTTGCAAGAAAAGAAAAAACAATTTTCACTAGTCTTTACTGATTTTGTTTCCATTATTTTTTTTAAGAAAAGGTCCTTGTATTTATAGAAAGCATTTAACACCTTAAATTTGCCTGTGTACAACTTTGATCATATCCAACAATTTTTTACTGATGCTATTCCTTACCAACTTGCTTTTTGGGTGTTACCCTAATCACTTCATTCACAGTGTGCTCCTTTCTGGGTCACATTTGTTCCCTCCCCAATTGCTCTCACGCTACCGTCACCTCAAGGGTTTCTCTTCTAAGACTCGACTCCGTTTATCTACTTCCAACATATGGGGATTGTTGTTGGGTTGTTTTTTTTTTTTTTAAGACTTTGATTTATTTCACAGAGAGAGAGCATAAATAAGGAGAGCTGCAGGCAGAGGGAGGGGGAGAGGCAGACTCCCTGCCGAGCAGGGAGCCCAATCGGGGGGCTCGATTCCAAGACCATGACCTGAGCTGAAGGCAGCCACTTAGCCAACTGAGCCACCCAGGCGCCCCCCAACATATGGGGATTGTGCATCACTGCAACGAGGGAAGGAAGATCAGATTTTCATGAGTTTTCCTTATCCAGTTACATGATCCAGGTTTATAAAGTGACAACTGATAGTCCTTCCATACAAACAAGAAGTAATTACAAATATAATTAAAGAATTGGTACCATTTGCCCTAACAGAAGAAAAGGGAGTGGGAGAAGAAGGGAAGGAAGGAAGGAACAGAGGGAGGAAGGCAGGAAGGAATAAACTTAACAAGGAACATGCAAGAAATATATAAAGAAGACTTTCAGAAAACTAAAACTCTTCTGAGATATATATTTTTTTAAAACAGCTTGAATATAAACATAGAGCTATTCCCTGTATTGAAATAGGAAAAGTTAATATTGTAAGAATGCTAATTATCTCTAAATTAATATGTTAATTTGTTGCAACCCCAATAAAATATTGATTTTTTTTAAATCAGAGCAGCTGGTTCTAAGATTATTATATAAATATCAAAATTCGAGCTTAGCCAGAAAAAATTTTCTGAAATGGAAGCATAAGAATTAAGCAAATTCTACCAGATAATAAAGTATGTTACAAAGCAAATGTGACAAAGCTAAATGAATGAATCATGACAGAGATTCCAGAACTAGACTCAAAGGCATATGCAAATTTCGCATATAACCAAGGCAACATTTCAAAGCAAATGCATTCTTCAAATAATAGTAATAATGATATTATTCATAAAGTTATAATACTTTTCTTTAAATGTTTTCATTTTTATTATGTTATACACTTATTATATGTTACAATATTTGTTACATATGTTATTCAGCTTTTTATAAAAACGAATCTGTAAAATCCTAGGAAAAAAAACAGGGAAGTTATTTTTATATTCTGGATTGGAAAAAGCCTTTTTAATATTTGCTGATCATTTGTTGCTAAGAAATTTTTAAGCACTCTCAATATATTTATTTATTTAATCCTCACACTATGTTATAATGTCCATTTGGCAGAAGAGAAAGCAAAGCACAAAAAAGTGAAGGAAACTGGGCTTTTGTCCCCATAGCTCAAGACTGGAAGTACATAGTCAAATAGTTTGACTCTAGAGCTTGGGTTCTCAACCACTGTGATAACAACTGACAACCACCCCCCACCCCCCCCACCCTCGCCGGAAAAAAAGAAACAAAGATGGAGCCTAGTGGCAGGTCCTGGGCTCAATCCCTTCCTTGGCCTTAAAATATGGGTGGTATCTCACTGCCTATGTCCACATATGGGTCCTTGTTAGCACAGGCATAAAAATGTCTTGGCATTATTGTCTAACCTGTCAACAGGTAGCGGGATGGTCCTGGTGGCAGAGAAAGAAATTGTGCCCACCACCAGGAAGTGAGATGCGGGTGATGTGATGTGAAGAAGGCAGTCTTGTAGCCTGGTAGAGTAATTACGCTGGACCTGGCCGGACCTTACCCTGGAAATACAAAATGCCACTGTAAACAACCTATGTGTTTCCTCCCAAAAGGAAGAGAAAGCTGAGGGGGCAACCTTACCCAACATCTGCAAGTGGGAAGGCTCCTGGCATGCTTTGTTTAAAATGTATCTATTGTGTGGCTCAAAGTAAACTACAATTTACTTATGTAGGATTCATGTGTCAGAGGGCTCATTTTTGTCAACCTTCCAACACCGTAGTCTGCAGAATTACTTCAAATCTTACCTCACTGCCTACCCCAAGTTATATTCCAATCTATAAAGTCCTAGGAGAAAACACGACAGAATTGTTTTTATAATCCAGAGTCAGATCTTTCTAAAATAGGGACATTAGGGACACCTGGGTGGCTCAGTTGGTTAAGCATCTGTCATCAGCTCAGGTCATGATCCCAGGGTCCTGGGATCCAGTCCTGTGTCAGGGCCCTTGCTCAGTGGGGAGTCTGCTTCTCCCACTGCCTGGCATTCCCCTGCTTGTGCTCGCTCTCCCTCTCTGACAAACAAACAAACAAACAAACAAATAAATAAATAAATAAAATCTTAAATAAATAAGATAGGGACATTAAGGGGCACCAGGGTGGCTCAGACCATTAAGTATCCAACTCTTGGTCTCAGCTCAGGTCATGATCTCAGGGTCCTGAGATCGAGCCCCCTGTCAGCCTCCATGCTCAGTAGGGAGTATGATTAAGGATTCTCCCTCTCCCTCTGCCCACCCCCGCTCACATACATGCTCACATACTCTCTCTCTAAAATAAGTAAATAAATCTTTGAAAAAATACTAAAATAAAATAACATTAAACTCAGATATTATGATGGTAGAAAAGGATCATTTTTATGATACTGAAATTTTAAAAATGTTGTATAGAAAAATAAAGTCAAAAAGCAAATGAAAATCAGGGAAAGCATTTGCACCACCCACAGCAGACAAAAGGCAAACTTCCATAATGCTTGAATTGTTTTTTTAAAAAAAGATACACCACAAAACAAAAATCCAACAGAATGAACAGAGGACACAAAAAGGAAGTTCACCAGAAAATAAATAAAAAAGGATTTTTTTAAAATGTAAAGACGTACAACCTCATAATTTTAGAAAGCAATTTAAAATAAAAATGAAATACCACTATTCATCTATTAGACAAAAATCTTTGCTAATGCACAGTATTAATAAGGGAAGATGAAAAAGATATTTCAGACATTTAATAGACTCACTGTACATCTTCTTCAGAGGACAATTAAACATGATAATGGTAATAAGGGTAATAACTTATATCTACTGATAGTTTGTTACATTACACAGACACCAGTCTAAATTTCAGATATTTTCATTTAGTTATTCCTCATACCAACCAAATGCAGTACTTTCTATCATTTTCCCTATGAGAAAACTGAGGCACAAGAAGTTAAGAAATCTGCTCAAGGTCACATGTATAGTGAATGGAGTAGCTGGATTCAAACTCAGTCTGGAAAAGTTAGTTTAATTATGCATTCCTTAGGATTAGATTTGACTGCACAACACAGACAAGAAAATAACTATGATTTAAACAAGGTAAAAGTATATTTCTCTCCCAAGTAAATGAAATCTGGAGGTGTGCAGTTCAAGACTGGTAGGGCAACTAACTATAGGCTGTGAAGTGCTCAGAAATCTAGTTCCTTCCAGTTCTTCCTCTACTCACCATCCAAAGGATGTGGCCCTAGAGCTCCTGGTCCAAGGCAGCATGTAAATTACATCAAAGAATAAATAACAAAAGACAAAGGCATGTGTCAGCTATCTCTCAAGTTTCTCAGAAGCTGCCACATGACACTTCCTCTTATATTGCTTTGGCTGCAAGGGAAGCTGGGAAATGTAGTCCTAATTCTGAGTAGCCATAGGCATAGCTAAGCACTGGTAATAACCATGAAAGGAAGGTGGTGGGGGATGGATGTGGAGGACGGTCTTTCCTTCCTGCTGACACTACAACTCCAGTTCTAAGAAATTCCCCAACATTTGTGCAAAAATATATTACAGATCTTCCTCAATTTACAATGGAGTTATCTTCAGATAAACTCCTTGTAAGTTAAAAATATTCTAAGTCAAAAATGCATCTAATACACCTAACACACTGAACATCACAGCTTAGCCTAGCCCATCTTACCTGTGCTCAGGTGTATTGGCTGAGGGCTGAGAGACACCCTCTAACACAAAACCTATGTTACAATAAAGTGTTAACGGTGTCATGTATTGCTTTGAATACTGTGCTGAAAGTGAAAAACAGAATGGTTGTCTGGGCGCAGAATGGTTGTAAGTGTACAGGTTGTTCACACTCGTGATCGTGTGGCTAGGCGGAAGGTGTGGCTGGCTGCTCTGTCCCGCATCATGAGAGAGTATTGTCCCTCCTATCACCAGCACTTAAGATCAAAATTCAAGGTACAGTTTCTACGCAATGCTATCATTTTCACACCATTGTGAAGTCTCATCACTATGAGTCGAGGAAGCTTAAGTCAGGGACTGGTTAGTCTCCGTTTATCCTTCCAGATGTGTTTTTGAGCCTACTCTGCCTGCCTGTGTCCTGTGATCTGACCTCCTTGGACTGCAACACTGGGGCGTCCTTGTCCTCAGTCTCCCATTTGTAGCTGGAAGAAGTAACAGCCGGCAACCAGAGAGCAAGAAGAGAGAGCAGTCAGGGTATTTACTCGAAGGCTGTAGTTTGGGCAGTGGCTGTGTTCCTCCGTCTGTGGCCACATCTCCTGTTCGGTGGCCTTTCTCACAGTGGTGGGCTCACTGGCTTCTACTAACACTGCTCCCTCCCCTTAGTCCTCTGGGCCTATGGGAGGTGAAGGCTTCTCTTGCTAGTCCCAAGTACTCAACTGCTTATTGTTGGGCCTCTTAATCCTGCCAGCACCTGTGCTCCTAGTTCCTCCAGTAAATTCTCTTCAGGTAAGCTTTTAGAGACATCATCTGCTTTCTGCTGGACTCTGGAAGACACACATATGTACAAGGATTTTCACTGCAGCATTGCTTAAAATAGCAACAGACTAGAAAAAAATAGTCATCAACAGGGGACCAATTAAATACCTATAATGCAGTCAGAGTAGGAATATCATGAAGTATATTTAAACAATAATGTCTCGTTATACTATACACTTAAATTTTTAAAAAGGTAGATTTCATGTTATGTGTTCTTACCACCATGAAAAATATGTCTGTGAACTAAAATGGAGAGCTTTATTTTTTTTTTTTAAGATTTTATTTATTTATTCGACAGAGATAGAGACAGCCAGCGAGAGAGGGAACACAATCAGGGGGAGTGGGAGAGGAAGAAGCAGGCTCATAGTGGAGGAGCCTGATGCGGGGCTCGATCCCACAATGCCGGGATCACGCCCTGAGCCGAAGGCAGACGCTTAACCACTGTGCCACCCAGGCGCCCCTAAAATGGAGAGCTTTTGATGATAGGATGCGACCAACTATGTTTAAAATACAGATATAAATATATAATTAGATTTGCATTTAGGTAGAGAGATTTGCATGTGAGATGGCTATATTAATATGTATTATATATGTAACATGCATTTATATACTTCAAGGTTCTGGGAAAAAACTAGAAACTGTTAATAGTGGTTACCTCTTGGGAAGAATAATAGAGGCCTAGGGTAGGACACAGATTTGCTTTCAGTGAATACCCTTTGACACTATTACAGGAATTTTTGCCATGTATATATATTACCTTTTAAAAAACTAGGTGGGGGGCACTTGGGTGGCTCAGTTGGTTAAGCATCTGCGTTTGGCTCAGGTCACGATCTCGGGGTCCTGGAATGGAGCCCTGCATCAGGCTCCCTGCCTAGTGGGGAGTCTGTTTCTCCCTCTCCCTCTCCCTCTGCCTCTCCCCCTGCTTGTGAACTTTCTCTCTGTCAAATAAATAAATAAAAATCTTAAAAAAAAATACTAGTTAGGGAAAAAAACACTGTTTTCCTCAGGATACATACAGGGAAGTGTATGAATGGGACAACAGCATTCCTTTGAGAGTCCAATAATGTAATTTGGATTCCAACTTCCTCTTCTCCCCACTGTCCTCTCTTTATCCTCTCCCCCCATACAAGTCCACTAAACCCTCCTTTTTCAGAAAGGGCAGCCCCCCTGGGGCTACTGTGGTCCCCCCACCCATCAAGTGGTTACTGCTCTCACTGCACTAAGTCTATCCTCTTAGGAAATTAAACTACCTTTCAGATTTCTGCAAAAAGATTACTCTCTTAGCTTACAATTTTTGGAACATGGTGAATTCTCTCAGGATTAGCCAAAAAGGACCCTCCAACTGAATTTGAACACTCGAGTTCTACTCTGGGTTGAATTCAAAAGTACCAAGCTCCTTATTGAGCCCTCTACCTTTGGATCCCATTCCTTCCTTCGTCAATTTAGCATCAATTTATGACGTGTCTACTTTGTTCTAAAACTGTAGGAGGTGCTAGAAATTAAGAAAAGAATAAGCCCTATCCTCAGAAAAATTAAGCCTTACAGTGGGGACATGAAAGTGTAAGAGGTGTCAATTGTGAATATAGAGATTAGAGTCAGGACACAGACAGTGTAGGGGATTTCTAAGTATGGGAGATGGGGGGGGGTGGTAATAAAAGGTGAGTAGGGGTGCCTAAGGAAGAAAAGTGAAAGGGAAGGACATGTAATGCATCAGAAGCAATGTAACTTGAAGCAGGACACTTAAGGTAACTTACAACTGTTGATGGAAGATTCAAATGGGGAGTTAATCTTTCAGAGGCCTTGGTGTCGTCATCACCCTGGAAAGACTAAAAGGGAAAGGCGAAGGAATGAGGTAGGAGTGTCTATTACATCAACAGATACACGGAAGATGCTCAGTATCAATACTCATCAGAGAAATCTGAATCAAAATGACAATCAGATATCACCTCATACCTGTCAGAACCCTATCAAAGACAAGAAATAACAAGTGCTGGGGAGGATGCAGAGAAAAAACACAACACTCACGCACTGTTGGTGGGAATGTAAACTGGTGCAGCCACTCTGGAAAACAGTATGGAGGTTCCTAAAAAATCAAAAACAGAAATCCCATGATCCAAATATGATCCAATAATTCCACTAAGGGGTATTCACCCCCCCCAAAAAAAGGAAAACACTAATTTGAAAAGATATATGCACCCCTGTGTCTACTGTAGCATTAACAATAGCTGAGATATGAAAGCAACCTAAGTGTCCATTGATATATGAATTAAGAAGTGTGGTATACAGGGGTGCCTGGGTGGCTCAGTCATTAAGCATCTGCCTTCATCTCAGGTCACGATCCCAGGGTCCTGGGATCAAGCCCCGCATCGGGCTCCCTGCTCAGCGGGAAGCCTGCTTCTCCCTCTCCCACTTCCCCTGCTTGTGTTCTCTCTCTCTCGCTGGCTGTCTCTCCCTCTCTGTCAAATAAATAAATAAAATCTTAAAAAAAAAAAAAAGAACAAGAATAATTCAATTTCTTATTTTCACTTATACCATCTTCCTATATTCAATGTCATTTTTCCCTGCCCACTAATCCTTGACCCTCCAGTCTCCTTCCCACTCTAATTTTGCCTAATTAACACCTACTCACTCTTTAAGGATTAGCTCAAGCCACCACCCCATCTGAAAAGTCCCTCATGACACTTCATGTCCTTCCCATGAAAGCTGAGTTAGGTGACCCTACATCTTCTTCATCTCTAATATCCTCAGTGCTTGTTAGGACACATGTAGCTCTCAGTGATGACTGACTGAATGAATGACTCTCGAGTGGGAAAAGGAAAACATCTTTTTCTCAGACTGAGGTTGAGAAATATTGGAGCATGTTGAAGGTTGTGTTTATAGGGGACTGAGTGAAAGTTTGAAGGTGTCTATAATCTACATTCCATCTATGAAGTAAGAGTCATTTCCCAAGAAAAGGTGAAAAAGATGGGTTGCAGAAAATGATGGAGGTTTGGAATAGCTGCTGTGGGGAGTGGAAATTGGAGGTGACCAGACCCCTTTAAGACTGGCAAGGAACCCTTAGGGTCAGCTAACATCAGCAACTGTAATGTTAAGAGTGAGTGACGCCAATGACCACGATTCCAAGCTTCAAGGCCAGGAAGGCAGATGCCGCAGAGGACAAGGAGACTCCGACACAAAGAGACACACTGTGGGCTGTACGTTGGATTAGGAAGGGAAGTGGAGCCACAAGGGACAACAGACAGGGAAACGAGAGTGAGGGAGTAAGGACCACAAGTGTCCGTCAGGCTGAAGAAGAGAAGTTGTGGAGTTATGGGGTGGGACACCTGGTCAGGGGAGGCTCTTTTGAGAGATCAGCATGTTAAGTCTGGTTTCTAGAATGAGACATCTGAGCGACAGTAGAGCCCGGAGCACAGCTACAGAAGTCAGCTGCTAAAGGGAACTGGTAGTTAAGGTTGTGGGAGTCAGAAAATTTAAAGAACGCTGAAGCTACATTGTTGGGCCAATTACGCCAGGATTCTGAAATTGTCCACAAAAGAGGCATGAGCAAGGTGAGAAGAGTATGAAGGGGATCCCAGACAGTTCAATGAAAAAAGGGTGCTGCCCTGGGATTGAATAGACGGGCTGATGTGGATAGAGACAGGAATTTCAGGGGAGCAGAAAGATAATGGCCCAGAGGTGGTACAAAGGGCCTATAGGACACTTCCCAGCCTCTCCCCTAACTCTGAAGGAGTTTTCTCCCTGCTGGAGCAAACTGTCCGACCTCTAGAGATTAGACAGCCTTTATCTTTGCTCCTCATTCCTACATCTTGATTCTGCTTTCTGAGACATCTCTTAACTTGAGTCACCAGTCTGACGCTCTTATTTTGCTTTTCCATGGGCATCACTCCATGCCCCACACTGTTACGATCATCAAAACTAACCTGTCCTGTTTTTCATTCCTTCTTGTCACTAATATGACCATTTCTCCTGGACGTAAGCTGAGTTTTACCCTAGAGGATAATGGACCAACATGCTGCTCTGCCCAAGAAATATACGTGCATCTTAGAAGATCCTCCCAGAAATGTGTTGCCCAACCCACGCCACAAAGTCAGCAAGTAAGGCAACCTTCTTGGTATGCACCAAAATGCAACAGCTATGCGTTTTCCAGGGCTGCTGCTTTTAGCACATGAGCAGGCAGACCAAAGGCAATACTGTAAATTATTTTAAGTTAAGGAGTGAAAGGAAGATAAACTGCCATAAAGGTATTTTAAATTGTTGGGAAGAAGGGGTAGAATAACAGTGTCCTAAACTCATCGTCATTCATGCAGGACATTCTATGTTCCCAGGATTTCCACTTAAGCAACATGTGATTTACACAGTAGAAAAAGCTCTAACTTTGCCTTTCTCATTATGCTCTGTCAATACCCGATCTCCAAGAAAGCGTCTGACATCTAACGAACCCAATCAATAACAGATGGTAACTGTAAACCCATAAAATAGTGTGGTAGGCATGTGTGGACAGAGGGTACGAAGAGCATGGCCCCTGCCCTTAAGAAACTTGACATTTAAGGGAAAGTGAAGCCAGGTTGACATGAACAATTAACTAACAATAAAAGTCAGAACCTGTGTGAGAACAATACTACTTGTAGTCAGCATCAAGAATCAAACACTTCATTGCTTTGGGATTGTCAACACTGTCAATGTGTCAGAAAGTTCTCTTGAGTTTTAGAATGATGCGGAAGGTTGGCCTTTTCTGAGCACAGGCATTTCCCCAACCTGTGCATTGTGATACGAGCCAGTCAGATCAGCAGGCTCCTGACCCTCTGCTTCCTGCAGAATGAGCTGGCACTTTTGTCTATGACACCACCTGGCTTGGTAAAGTAGGTCACATTAGGGCTCTTGGCTCAGAGACAATGAGAGGCAGTGGAACACGCTGTAACTGAAAGAGACCGTGATGCTATCTTCCAAAGAGACTTTTAAGGTAGAAAGGCCAACAAGAAGATTACAGCTATAATCATTCTTTTTATTTTTAACCCATCCTTCTCTTTCTTCATTATACAGTCTATACTCTAGTAAAATACACAAATTCAACACATTTCTCTTATCTTGGCACAGAGTGCTGTAAGAAATGGTGTCTCACATTATGTGGTACATTTTCATTTACAAAATCCTTCTGCATATATGAACTCTTTTGATCCTCAAAGCAAACTCTATAGAAGTGAGTATTACTGACCTAGTTTACAGAAGTTCATTTGGAGTGCCAGCCCCATTCACTCCACCACTAGACGTGAGTTAGCAGTTACGTTACCCACCCTCAGGGGCAGGAGCTCCCTCCTTATAGAGCAGCTGAGTCTGGTTCTGAATGTCACTACCCTTTCACCACTCCACCTCTCCTACCAGCCAACTCTTCCTGCTCATTCTCTCCATGGAATTCAATTCAATTCAACTCAATAGGCAATTAATGAATGCCAACTATAAGCCAAACACTATACTAGGAATTGCAAAGACCAAACTGACCCCGTCAAGGAGTGGCCAAATTAACTAGGGAGAGAGGAGAGCAAAATATTATAATATGGCAACGATTACAATAGAGAGATGCATCATGGAAGCACAAGAGTTCCAAGAAGGGAGTAATGAACTCTGCCTGGTAGTCTTAAGTAAGTGGTGGTTGAGACAAAAGTTGAAAGATGAGTAAATAGGGTAGAGAGGGCATTCCAGGCAGATGCAACCTTACCCACGCAAAGGTAAAGGAGTGGGGAACTGCAAGGAGTTCAATTTAACTCACCTCTTATCCATATCAACACCCAAAGTAATTAGAGAAAAACATGAAACAGTCATTTGAGGGCTACTGACCTCAAGCGAGGTCATAGGCTGCTCATTCACAGACTATTACTTCAACAAGTCCCTTCTCCGCAAGCCTCCACCTGTTCCCAACCTCTTCCTCACTCCTATTTTAAAACTTTGCCTACTATTGCACTGAGAAAATCGAATCAGTGAGAAGAAACTTACAAAATCACCAGCTACCACATCTACTATTTCACCTGCATCTATTTCCTTGTGCTCTGCTTTCATCGGCATTAGTATGAATGATCTGTTCATCCCTCTCTGAGCCAACTCTTCTTTGGACACTAGACTTAAAGCACTCTCACCTTCTAAAGGACGTTGCGGTAAGTTAATTCTTCCCCTCTCTCCCCCATCATCATTTCCATCAGCAAAATGGAAAATACAAAAATGCTGTTACTTCTCAAATTTTAAAGAGGAAAAAAATAAGCACTCTCTTGACCACACTTCCTTCCCTTCCCACCACTGCCTCATTTTTCTCCATGACTTTGTTACAAAACTCCTTGAAAGAACTGCCTTACCCACCATCTGCAGTCCCTCTCCTCCACTTCTCTGTTGAACCCACTCCAATTAGGCTTTTCCCCAGTGCCACTGAAATGTCTTTTGTCACATGTTCATGATCGCCACACTGCAAAATCCAATGATCATTTTTTTGACCTCATCCTATTTGACCTGACCTGCCATCAGCACCTGACCCATCTGATCCCTCCCTCCTTGAAACACATTCCTCACTAAGCTTTCAGGACTTGACACCCTCCTGATGGTCTCTCCTGCTCTCAGTGGCCACTCCCTCCAGTTTCCTTTACTGCTTTCTTCCTATCTTCCAGAACTTTAAGAGCTGGAGACCCCAGTGCTCATCCTTGCATGACTTCTTTTCCTCATCTACTCTCACTCCCTAGGCGATCTCATTGCAATGTCACAGCTTCAAATACCAAGTAAAACACCCATTAGTCCTGCCTCAACCTCTCTTCTAACTCCACATGCCTATGTCTAGCTGCATGCTCAAAATGCAGGTTGGATGTCTGACAGGCATCTTAAAATCACCATGTTAAAAAAGTGACTCCTGGGTGTCTGGGTGACACAGTCAGTTAAGCATCAGGCTCTTGGTTCCAGCTCAGGCCATGATCTCATGGATCGTGAGATCGAGTCCCATGTCAGGCTCCCAAGGAGTCTGCTTGAAGATTCTCTCTGTCCCTCCCCTCTCTCTAAAATATTATTTTTTTAATAAACTATCTCCATCCTGTGACCCAGCCCAAACTTTGGTGTCATCCTTGATACCTTGTTTTACTTATAGCCTAAATTCAATCCACTAGCAATTCTATCATATCCACTTTAAAATATATAAAGGATCAAATCCTTCTCATTATCACCACCACTTCCATGCTTATCCATGCTACAGTTATTTCTGGATTATTACAATAACCTCCTTATTTGTCTCAATGCTTATATGCTTGCCCCCCACCCCATTTTACTCCCCAGACGGTAGCCAGTGATTCTTTTAAAATGTAAATTAGATCATACCATACAACTGACATTCCATCTCATCTAGAATAAAAGCCAAAATCCTTATAATGAACTTCACATACTACATGATACGCACCCCCACACAAACATACCTCTCTGACTAAATAAGTGAATGAGTAAAGGAGTGAATGGATGGTAGGGAAGAGGAAAATGGGATGAGGGTATTTTTAAAGAGTTAGATGATAACCTTCTAACCAGGCCAAGAAATGGCTTCAGATTTATTTGAATATAATGGGTACTCAACAAAGGTTAAGGATTCTAGTACAATAACTATCTCCTGTAAGCTCTTGTTTCTAGAATCCAACTCGTGTGTTACCTTCTATACAAATCCTCTCTACCAATCCTCCGTCCCCCTGGAAAACCAGCCACAGAAAACTTTTTGCTACTCCTTTAATGTGTCACATTTTCAAACTTTCATGCCTTTCCCCCGTTTCATCTGCCTGGAATGCCCTTCCGTAGCTTTTCTGTTTAAGACACATCTACTCTAGAAAACCATCAGGTGCCATCATTTTTGTAAAGCACTCCCTGGCTGCCCCAGAGAGCCATGTGTTTTCTTCTTTGGGCTTCCAGAGTACATTTATTCACCGCTATTACAGATGTTATCAACTCACTATAGTTAATTCATTTATATATTGGCAAATCCCTGGAGGACAAGGTCCACAATCAGTTCTTGATAAGGCCTCTGCCCTTTGCATACAGTGTCTACAACCTAGTACATGCTTAATACATGTTCGATGAATGAAAATGAGCCAGCAAAATAGAATGAAAATCAGTAGAGGAGATATATATGAGAAACCGGGAGAGAGAAATGTCACCAAAAACAAAAGAAGAGGGATTTTCAAGAAGTAAGGAGTGGTCAATTCTTCAGAATTTTAAATAAACTGACAGATGTCATTATATTTAAATAGTAGCAGAGATTTGGAAATAAAGCAGTCAAGGTTCAGTAGCATATAATAGAAATTATCTTATATCTAAGCAGTGATTTAATATGAGCAATTGGGTGCTCAAAACGTCATTAGAAGGATGGATAAATGGGTTGTCGACTGCACTACCAGAATCCCAGAACGACACTGAAGAACTGTCTTGCCAGAGTCACCCCAGCCTCTGTCACAACGGGAAAGCTAGAAACAAGGAGGCCACCATTGGAACTGTTGGCCATTACACCTGCTAGGTCTGCACCAGCCAAAACATGTCCTGCACCCTGCCTCCTGATACCAGTGACTGGCCCCTAAATCTCTGCTAATGCTGTCGCAGGAAAACACACCTCCATGACTAAGTGCATTAGTTTTCAACCACCACGTAACAGATTACCACAAATTCTTAAAACAACACCCATTTATTATCCCAATTCTGTAGGTCCAAAGTCCAGGCAGACTCAACCGGGTGGTTCCCTGCTTTGGGTTTCACCAGACAGGAGTCAAGGTGTCAGGAGGCTGGGATCTTATCTGGAGGCCCTAGAGAGGAATCTACTTCTGAGCTCATTTGAGTTTGGCAGAATTCAGATCCTTGCAGTTGTAGAACTGAGGTCTTTGTGTTCTGACTGTGGACTAGGGGTCATTTTCAACTTCTGGAGGCCATTCACAGTTCCTTACACAGGCCTTCTTACAGGGCCTCCTACAGCGTCACGGCGGGGACAAGATCCCTCCTGTGGAGTCTCCCTCACACTAACCCCTCTGATTTCCATTACTGTCTCTAGCCAGAGAAAACTCTTTGCTTTTATATGGTTTTATATGATGAGGTTAGGCCCACTCAGATAATCTCTCTATATAACATAACACAATGACAGAAACGGTATCTTTTCATATTCACAGAATCTCAGGATTAGTGTATGGAACCTTGAGAACTGTTTTTTTAGAATTCTGCCTACCACACTGTGTTTGCCAAAAAAGGCAGTAGAACCAATTTGACCTTCTGAATTAGTCTAGATTCTCCAGAGAAACAGAACCGATAAGATGTATATATATAGAAAGAGATGTATTTTAAGGAACTGGGTCACATGATTGTAGGCTGACAAGTCCCAAGATCTGCAGGGTAAGCTGGCAAGCTGAAGACCCAGGAGAGCTGTTGGTATAGTTCTGATCCAAAGGCTGGCAGGCTCAAATCCCAGGGAGAGCCCATGTTTCATTTTGAGTCTGAGGAAGAAACTAACATCCCAGTTAAAGGCATCCAGGCAGTAGGAATTCCCTATTATCCATGGGAGGGTCAAACTTTTTATTCTATTCAGGCCTTCAATTGATTGGATGAGGCCCACCTACATTACAGAAAGTAATCTGCTTTATTCAGTCTACAGATTCAGATATTACTCTCATCCAAAACACCATCACAGAACACCTAGAATACTATTTAACCAAATATCTGGACCCCCGTGGCCCAGTTAAATTGACACATAAAATTAACCATCATACCTTCCAAATTTCATGCAAGTACATCCAAATGAATGAACCTAAGTCCTATCCGGAACCCCAGCTGCAGGGGTGTGGGCAGCTTGGGAAGGTGTGTTAGAATAGCACCTTCCAAACATTTTGACCCCAATCTACTGTAAGAAACACATATTTCATCACAACCCAGTATAAGCGCACACACACACACACACACATAAATAAATGAAACAAAATTTCATGAAACATTAGTTATCCAAAGTGTAACGTACTTTTATATTTTCTTTACGGTTCTCTTTCATTTTAAACCATGCTGATCTTGAGCCATTGAACGGTTTCATGACCTTCCAAAAAACAAGGCATCATTAGGAAGGTGGACTGATTTTGCAGGTCAATCTTTGGGAAGTAATATTCCTTCATTTATATGTCTTACAACGTCTCATATGGAATACCATATTTGTTAAGTTGAACTGAGTACAGACAATAGGCTTTCAATTCAATCTTAAAAGAGACTAAGAAAATTCTGAGTCCTTTTACAAGAGTAGGTCCATAACTATCCAATAAAATCAAACAATGGATATCAAGGGATGCCCTTTTGCCATCTCCCACCCCATTCAGGGAGGCTAAATTTGCAAGTCCACTGAAATAAATGAGACCTATTTTTCAGGAGGAAAATGACCAACAAGGAGGCATTCATGTGCAAAGCACAGACACAATGAATTATTATAAATAGGTGTTGAAGCATGTAGAAATTGTCCACTTCTGGGCCACTTATAACAAGTGCTAGGGTGCCTGGGTGGCTCAGTTGGTTAAGTGGCTGCCTTCAGTTCAGGGCATGATCCCAGGGTCCTGGAATTGAGTCCCGCATTGGGCCCCCTGCTTGGTGGAGAGTCGGCTTCTCCCTCTGTGCTTCCCTCTGCTTGTACTCTCTCTCTCATGCTCTCTTTCATGCTCTCTCTCTCTCTAATAAATAAATAAAATCTTAAAAAAAAAAAACAAGTTTGACTCCCTTTGATTATCATGTCAATGCTTAAGGCACAGCTTAGAGAATGCTGTTACTCAACAATGGCAGCTCTTGGTTTCATGTTTCTGTTACACCCCCAAGCCCCAGAGGGTGAACTCTGTCTCTGCCATGGGAAAGACCCTAAAGAAGAATTCATCTACTTCACACCACTCAATCTCCCTTACTAAGCTGTTCTCCTGGGAAATGACTTACTTGTTTAGATGCATGGTTTTTGCTCCTTGGATAAACAGTAAGCATGTTTCTGAGTGCAGCATTTCCATTTAACTGGACTCATGCCCTAGTCAGCTTATACGGATCAGCTCGGGGAATCAACTTGAATCGATCCTCTTCATCTCGTATTATCACATCACTGGCAGAGTTTCACACAGTCAGATTTAATTCTGACTGAGAAAAAAATGAGGAATTTGGCCTTCCTAAACAAAGATCATATTATGGCGTCTTCTTCATTCAGCTGCACAGGAGTGTGAATGAGAAGACAGGGGCATTGTATGATCCAGGAAATGAGGCTGTAGGACTAGCTTGTGGTGGTTGTACAAAACATCACCATTACCAGAAGAAAAGAAGACTTTGAAACTGCTGAAATTGTGATGGTTTGGGGACTCTTACCACAAGGACTATCAAAAATCTGGATATATGTTCTATACAGAAGCAATAAAAATTACTCATTTAATATACATTTAATGAACACCTACTATGTGATATTTAGAGCTCTACTATAAACACAGAAGTAATCAAGACAGACCAAGTTCCTTCTTATATAGTAGAGGAAAGCAGAGGACCACTAACTGTAAACAAGTAATTAAGAAATGGGAAAAGTAAATCGGGTCCTGGGACTCAGCATCTGGGACCTACCACAAGCTCCAAGTTGCCTAAAACAAATACACACTATGTCATCCATCTCATCTGTGGGCCATAGTTCTAACAGTTGTAACACATCTATAATTGCAACACATTGTAACTGCCTCGGTATCACCCTTTTCTCCTAATTACATTTATTTTTAAGACATGATGTGAATTATTGAAAGAAGCTGGGGATACAGAGAATCATAGATGCTGGAGGACCACATTTGAAATAGCAGTCCCGAAGGTCAAAAGGCACAATAGCTAATCATGTTTTCTTTATAAATAGCTTAATTAAAGTATAACTGACATACAATAAACTGTACATATTTAAGATCTATGATTTGGAAGTTCTGACATACATATGCATACATATCACATCAAGGAAAAAAACATATCTGTCACCTCTGAAAATTTCCTTGCACCCCTTAATTATCCCTCCATTCCCTATACCTCCCCAATTCCCATTCCTAGGCAATCACTGTTCTGTTTTCTGTCAGTATATATTATCTTGTATTTTCTCGAATATTATACAAATAAAATAAAACATACTCTTTCTTTTTGGGGGGTTTGGCTTCTTCCACTCAGCATTTTAATCTTATCCATACCGCTGCATGCACCAACAGTCCACTACTGTTTCGTTTATCCATTAACATGTCAATGGACATTTGGGTTATCCCCACATTTGGCCTATTACAAACAAAGCTTCTATAAACAATCATACAAAAGTTTTGGTATGGACATATACTTTGATCTCTTTTGGAAAAACACCTAAAAGTAGATTCAGCTGAGTCATACGCTAGGCTGCATGTTCAACTTTCTAAGACACTGTAAACCTGTTTTCCAAAGTGGCTGTATCACTCTTACATTCCCATCAACAATGTCAGAGACTTCCAGTTATTCCATATCCTAGCTAACACTTGGCAGCCCAGTCTTGTAATTTTAGACATTCTAGTTTGTTTTTTTTAATCTCATTGTAGTTTTTATTTGCATTTCCTCTTATGATGTTGAACACCTTTTCACATCTGCCACACATGTATATTTTTTAGTAATGTGTCTTTCAAATCTTTTGCCCATTTTTTATTGGATTATTTATCTTCACAATATTGAGTCTTGAGAATCATCTGTATATCCTAGATGATCATCTACATATCTAGACACACAAGTCCTGTGTCTCACATATACGATTTGCAAATATTTTCTCCCAGTCTCTGCTTTGTCATCTCAAACTCTTAACAGTTCTTTGAAAAGCAAAAGTTCTTAGTTTGATAAAGCACCATCATATATTTTTTTCTTGTAATGAATCATGTTCCTGGTGTTGTAGGTAAGAAATCTTTACCTAAGATAATAACAATTCTTCCTTAGGTACTTTAAAAATGTTGTTCTACTATATTCTAGATTACATTGTTCTGATGAGAAAACCGCTTTCATTTTTATCTTTTTCCTCTGTATCTCCGGATTGAAGCAATTTGACTATGGTGTGCTGCTGTGTAGTTCTTCTCATGTTTCCTGTGGTTGGGGTTTACTGACCTTATAGGATCTATGTATTTATAGTTTTCATAAACTTTGAAAAGTTTTGTCCATTATTTATTCAACTAGTTTTCTTGCCTGTCCTCTTCCTTAGAGATCCAATTACATGTGTATTAGGCCATTCGAGGTCTTACTTTCTGTGTGTGTTTCACTTTAGGTGGTTTCCCTTGCTATGCCTTTGAGTTCACTAATCTTTTCTTCTACGGTGTCTATATGTCATTAATCCCATTCAGTAACCATAGATCAGATTTCTCATTGTAGTCTTTGAAGTTTTCATCTTAGAAGTTTGATTTAGGTTAGGGTACCTGGGTGGCTCAGTCAGTTAGGGGTCTGCCTTTGGCTCAGGCCATGATCCCAGAGTCCTGGGATCAAGCCCCATATCAGGCTCCCTGCTCAGCGGGGAGTCTGTTTCTTTCCCTTCTCCTCCTACTCTCCCTCCCCCTGTGCTCTGCTTTCTCTTTCTCTCTCAAATAAATAAATCTTTAAGTCTTATTTATTACTTGTATGTCTTTATTTAACATGCTCAATCTATCCTCTAATTTCTTGAATATATGAATATGGTTATAATAACTATTTTAATGTTCTTATCTACTAATTCTATTTGTGTAATTTCTCAATCAGTTTCAATTGATTGATTTCCCCCTTCATTATGGGTTTTATATTCTTGTTTCTCTGCATGCCCAATAATTTTTTATTGGTTGCCAAATATTGTGAATTTTACCTGGTCAAGTGCTGGATATTTTCAGATTCCTATAAATATGCTTGGGGTCTTTATTTTGGAATATAGTTTAGTTACTTAGAAATAGCTTGATCCTTTCAGGTATTGCTTTAAGCTCTTTTAGGCAAGGCAAGAGCATAACTTAGTTGAGGGATAATTTTTTCCCAGTACTGACTTAAGACATCCATTTTCCAAATGGCATATAAATTATGAGGCCTTCCACACTGGCCTTGTGTTACACGGGATATTCCCTCCAATCCTTTTGAGTGTTTCTTCCCCTGGCCTCAGATAGTTTCCTCACATACAAGAGGTGATCAATACTCAGTGGAATACTCAAGGCATTCTGATGATCGCTGGAGTTCTCTCTGTGAGCAACTTTCTCCTCTCTGATACTCTGCCCTGTTCAGGCAGGCTTCTAGATTTCACAGGTCAGAGTATCAGAGAGGAGAAAGTTTCTCCCTCTCTACAAGCAAGGGAAACTGCTAAGCTTTGCCAATTTCCTCCTCCCTATACCACAGCCTAAAAGCTCTTCCCAGTCAATAAGCTATCTTGTGACCACTTGACTTATTTCCCAATTTCAGGGATCATTGTCCTTCATTGCCTGATGTCTGATGTCTTGAGAACAGTTATTTTCATACAGTTTGTCTACTCTTTAGCTGTTTCTAGAAGGAGTATAAATCCAGTTCCACTACGATATTTGGCTGAAAGTAGAAGTGTTAATTCCAAATTACATTTTAATATTGAGTCTTATTTCTGTGGTTTTGTTTTTTAATTTTTTCTTCTTAGATGGTAGATTTAATGTGGACATATGGAGAATGACAATTGCTAGACATGGAGAGAAACTAGAGGGTATGAGTTGGCAGATGGGAAGTACAGTTAAAAAAAGAAAAAAGTAAAGAATGAGAAAAGACAGTCAAATAGTAAAGAAAGGAACTGGTGGAAATTATCAAAGCCACTTGAAATCCTAGCTCTCACCCTCAACCCACCTAAGATGTGGCTGCAGGAGGATTCAAGCTACTCTCTTCAACTGGGAAATTTTAATCTGCCAGTGACCTTTACTAATTTTTACTGGTCTTCATAACACAACAACAAAGGCAAAGCTTAAGAATTTGTCATCTCTGTTTCCCCAGAGAGAAAAACACAAAACCTATTGAGTAAGCAACAAACTCAAAGTCACCCAGAGTACAGTGCCTGGGTGAAAAACCAGAAGTCTTAAATATATCTTTTTACTACTTTGTTCAAATGATTATTCAGCATTGTTTGCCTTGGGAGAGAGTGAGCTGTGGCACAGAGGACACTCTGGATGCGGAGCAGGAGTCTAGGGTTGTGGTCCAACACGGTCACTAACGAGCTAAGGGACCTTGAGGAAGTCCCTTTACTTTCCTAGGTCTCAACTTCCTTAAGTGGAAACTGGAATAAGGACTTCCACATGAAGGGCCACTGTGAGATAAATGAGATGATGCATGTCAAATTTTACAGAGCCTGACACTTAACATTACATGTAAGGTTCTGTATACTATCTCTTCTAGAGGGATTTGCCTTTTTTTTTTTTTTTTTTTTTTTTTTTTTTTACTGAAAGGAAAGATATGAATCTGCAACAAAATAGGATCTGGATAGAGGACTGGCTTACTGGTCCACTGCCTTCTACTCATCTGGCCATCTTGGCCCTAAGCTCCCTCCAAATCAAAGAATCAATGTCGAAAGACCTGAGATTCACCCCCTGGGTGTCTGCGACAGATTATTTAGCCTCTCGTCACTGTTAAAATGAGGATAATGACAGCTGTCATTCATGGAGCATCTGTTCCGTGTTGTTGGGTGCCGTATTAAGCACTTTGCACATACTGTCATTTACTCCTCACAACCCTTTGTTGTTATGTCCGTTTCATAGACAACTGAGGTTCAGAGATGTTAAGTAACTTGTTCAGGATCACACACAATACAAGTGGCAGCAGGCTGAATAAAACACCAAAGAAATCCTAGCCTTCTAGGTGAAGGACCAAGAATAGGATCCTTTTGGAGTTTTTTGCTTTTTGTTTTTTAATTTTTTATTTGAGTGTAGTTAACACACAACGTTACACTGGTCTCAGGTGTACAATACAGTGATTCAACAAGTTTCTACATTATGCTATGCCCACAAATGCAGCTACCATCTGTCACCATGCAACACTATTACAATATAGTTGACTATATTCTTCATGCTGTGTCTTTTATTCCCATGACTTCTTCATTCCATAACCAGAAGCCTGTATCTCCCACTTCCCTTCACCTGTTTTGCCCATTCCTCCATTTTCCCTCCCCTCGAGGCACCTATCAGGTTGTTTTCTATTTACAGGTTTGATTCTGCTTTTTATTTGTTTATTCATTTTAAAAATTCCACACATGAATGAAATCATACGGTATTTGTCTTTCTCAGTCTGACTTATTTCACATAGCATGATACCCTAGGTCCATCCATGTTGTCACAAACGGCATGATCTCATCGCTCTTCTGGTTGTATAATATTCCATTGCACTCATATACCCCATGTTCCTTACCCATTCATCTATCGATGGACACTTAGCTTCCATATCTTCACTATTGTAAATAATGCTGCAATACACATAGGGTTGCATCTCTTTTTGAATTAGTATTTTTGTTTTCTTTGGGTATACTCAGTAGTGGAATTATTGGATCATATGGTATCTCAATTTTTAAATTTCTGAGGAACTTCCACACTGTTTTCTACAATGGCTGCACTAATTTACATTCCTGTCAACAGTGTACAAGTGTAACTTTTTCTCCACATCTTTGCCAACACTTGTTATTTGTTGTATTTTTGGTTTTAGCCATTCTGACAGGTGTAAGGTGATACCGCACTGTGGTTTTGATTTGCATTTCCCTGATGATTAGTAATGTTGAGCATCTTTTCATGTGTCTACTTGCCATCTGTATGTGTTCTTATTCAGGTCCTCTGCCTATTTTTTAATTGGATTTTTTTTTTTTTTTTGGTGTTGAGTTGTACAAGTTCTTTATATATAATTTTGGATATTAACCCCTTACTGGATATATCATTTGCAAATATTTTCTCCCATTTATTGTTGCCTTTTTATTTTGTTAATGATTTCATTTGCTGTGCAAAAGCTTTTTATTTTGCTATTATCTTAATAGTTCATTTTTGCTTTGGTTTCCCTTGCCTTAGGAGACATATCTAGAAAAATGTTTCTGTGGTTGATGTTAGAGAAATTGCTGCCTGTTTACGCTTCTAGAATTTTTATGATTTCAGGTCTCACATTTAAGTCTTTAATCCATTTTGAGTATATTTTTGTGTCTGGTGTAAAGCAGTGTGTGTGTGGGACAGGAGGTCCTTGAGCTCTCTGCAAAGAGGATGCTTGGACCAGAAAGCTGAAACAAGAGGGTGCAAACTGAAGGTACCTGGGGCTTTACATGCAGAGGACACCTTGACAGGATAGCTGAAACTGAAGTGGACATAAACTGGGGTGTACCGGGACTTTCCACACAGAGGGTTCTCTGAAGGGTGGTGGGAACTGAGGTGGGGTACAGTCCAGGACTGGCTCTTTTATATGCTAGTTGTTCTTTTAAACTGCAGCTTTTTAAAGAAAAAAGAAAAAAAAAAACAGCTGCTTTTTAAAAATTTTCTGTATCCCAGTGCAACTGAGGCTGGTGTGTGTCTGGGAACGTGGGCCTTGCTGAGGCAGTAAGCCAGCTATAGAACTAGGCCCTACTCTGCCCTGTGCTTTTAAGGTGGATGGAGAATATAAACCTGTCATTCTCCAGTTCCTATGAGCCAGAGAGCATTCCCGTGGCTCCTCTGGTGTTGCTGGAGTTCTAGTACTCTCTTTTATGTTCCAGTTGCTGATTTAAACTGCAGCTTTTTTTCTGTGCCCAAGGACAGAAGAGTCTGTTCCACTGCCGTTCACAGCATGGGGCAGGGGGACCACCCTTTGTTACCCTCTCTGTCTCTCTTGCTGTTGTCTTTTGACATTCTATCTTTTCTCCTGTAGAAGCTGTTCAGTTGGTCCTCAGTTCTTCTTCAGAGGATCAGTTCTATAAATAGGTGTGATCCCAAGGGAGCTGGAGAAATTGGACCAAAAACTGTAGCCAGGGAGCTAAGGTGCAAGAGCATCTAGCTCCAGAGGACAGAGAAAGGTCACGCTTGGCTACTCACCACTAAGAAAATCCAAGGGCAGAGAAACGAGTGGTGGTGAAACAAGAAAGGAATTTATTCAGTGAGGTCAACACCAGGAAGGCAGTGGACTAAAGTCTCAAAGACTGTCTCTAGTGTGCCAAAAATACTTTCAGGTTTATATAAGGAAAATGCGGGACAAAGTGTTAAGTGAGCAGTAGAGGTTGGGTCAATCATTGTCTTGGGAGTCAAGAGCATCGGAGTCTTGCTGGCTCTTGGCAATCCTTATTGCTTGAGGGTGTGGTTTCAGTTCCCATCAGAGGATGCCTTGCCCACAGGGTCTTTCGCTTGCATTAAGATAAGAGCTGGAAAGAAGAACTCAATCAATTGGAACATTTGAGGTCAAAATGTGGGCAGCTGAAGTCCTCTTTCACCTTGGAGGAGGTAAGTTGAAGGTCTTCCTACATCGCCATCTTGGACTGAAACTAGAATAGGACCCCCCTGAAAGTGGAAACTGTGGGATAAATCCAAGAAAGAAGAGAATCAAAGAAGGGAATCCCCTCATTCTGTGTTTGAACCAACACAAATGCCAGTACTTCCCCTGAGTACTACCTACCCTGAGCATGGTATGGACACAGTGTACATAGAAAGGCTTAAAGATTGGAAAGAAAAATAAAACTGTATCAACTCTTGAATGACATGATTATCAACATGAAAAAATCCTAATGAGCTATACAAAAAAGTTTCTAGAACTCATCAATAGTTTAATAAGCCCCAGAATATAAGGTCACTATATAAAATCAGTTTTATTTTTATATGCTAGCAATGAACAATGAGAATATGAAATTTTTTAAAGTACCATTTAAAATCATACCAAAAAATTAAATACTTAGATTTAAATCTATCAAAACATGTACAGGATCTGTATGCTGAAAGCTACAGAGGCTGATTGGAGAAATCAAGGAAGATATATATAAATGGAGAGGTATGTCATGTCCATCCATGGAAGCCTCAGTATTGTCAAGATACCAATTCTTCTCAAATTGATCTATAGAGTCAACATAATCCTGATCAAAATTCTAGAAATTTTGTGGATATCAACAAACTGATTCTAAAATGTATATGAAAAGACAAAGGAACTAGAAAGCCAAAACAGCTTTGAAAAAGAACAAAGTTGGAGAACTCACATTACCCGATTTTAAGATTTACTATAAACCTACAGTAATCAAGGCAGTGTTGTATTGAAGAAAGAATGGACACACAGATCAAGGAGACAGAGCATAAAATCCAGAAATTTAGCCTATATACGAGCACAGTCACCCAATTTCTGACAAAGATGCATAGCCAATCTAATGAGAAAAAGACACTGTTTCAACAAATGTTACTGGAACAATTAAATATTTGTAGGCAATAATAATAATAAGCCTTGACATAACTCATAACTTATGAATGTTGGGCCTCTGACTCTTGGTTTTGGCTCAGGTCACGATCTCAGGGTCATGAGATCAAGCCCCACATGGGCTCCCTGCAGCAGGGAGTCGGCTTCACCACTCTCCTCCTCCCTCTGCCTCTCCTCCCACTCGTGCACTCTTTTCTCTCTCTCTCTAAAATACAAAATAAATCTTTAAAAAAATTAATTCCAATGGATTATAGATATAAATGTAAAGTGCAAAACTATAAAGCTTTTATAAGAACAAAGGAGGACATCTTCAGAAAGTCAAGTCAGGCAAACAGTTCTTAGATATGACATGAAAAAGCATGACCCATACATTTTTTAAAAATAGCAGTTTGGCTTCAACAAAATTAAAAGCCTCTGCTCGGCAAAAGACACTGTTAAGAGAATGAAAAGACAAGCTACAAACTGGGAGAATATATTCATAGATCACATATCTGACCAAAGGTATGCATCCAGAACATAGTAATCTAAATGCTAAAATAACAATCCAAATAGAAAATGGGCGAGAGCTGAACTGACCCCTCACAAAGAAAATGTACAGATAGTAAATAAGCATGTGAAAAGCTGCTTGGTAGCATTAGTCATTAGAGAAATGCAAACCACAACATCACACCCACAAGGAAGGATATAATAAAATAAGAAAAACAATAACAACTGCTGGCAAAGAGGTGCAGAATTTAGAACCCTCGTGTTCTGCTGGCGGAAATGTAAAATGGTTGCTTTGGAAAACAGTTTGGCAGTTCTTGAAATATTTTAACATAGACCTACCCTATGACCCAGCAATTCCACTCCTATGTATATACCCCCCAAAATGAAAACATACGTCCACACAAAAACTTATACACAAAAGTTCAGATCAGCATTATTCATAATAGCCAAAAAGTAGGGGAAAAACCCACATTCATTGTTGGTAAATGGATAAATAAAATGTAGCATATCCATAATATGGAACATTATTTGGGAGCAAAAGGAAATATAGCACTGATACGTGTTACGACATGGAAAAACTTCGAAATCATCACACTGAATGAAAGCAGCAAGTCACAAGAGCCATACTGATAGACAACAGATTAATGGCTAGCTAGGGCTGGGAGGAGGGGTGAACGGCCAGTGACTGCTTAATAGGAAAAGAACTACGTTTTAGGTGATAAAGTATCTTGGAACTAGACAGAGGGGATGGTTGCACAACACTGTGAATGCACTAAATGCCACCGGATCGGATAATTTAGAATGGTTAATGGTTAATTTTATGTTATATGAATTTTACCTCAATAATTTTTTTTAAAAAGCCTGAAATCCAGGGCTAATCATTTTAACCATGCTCTCAGGAACTCCCCATAGTTCACCTACACTTTTGGTCTTCTGTTCCACTGGCTCTTATAATTTCCTAACCATGGATTCATCTATTGACTGACTAAACACTCTTGGTTCTTTGACTGTCAGTCTTCGTGAGGTCCTTAACAATGGCAGTTGCAGAAGTTGTTCCAAACTCTTACTGCCTTTCTAAGCTATAACCACACTCCTTCCCAAATGGCATTCACCTTATAATGCAGAGTAAGTAGAAACTATCGATTATCTGGTACTTAGCAGGAGCTCAATAAACAGGTACTGAGCAGATGAACGACACTCTCCACTCTCTTACACATCACTACCACCGACAGCAATATCTGAATCTTTTGCTCCCTTTCCTCTTGTCCAAAAAAAGACGTGCTGCTTAATATGCCTCCTTCCCAAGCTAGCCTACCTGTCACCTTCCACGGCTTCTTTTGCCCCCAGGAGGAGTCCAGACTCCTTCTTGGACATTTCCAGCTTTACTTTCCCTTACCTCCTGTCACAGGAACTTTCTTCTACCTTGACTTGGTATAGTCACAATCAGTCTTCAACATCTACTTCAATGCCCATGAAGCCTTCCCCAGTTCCTTCAGCTGATGAAACTTGCTATTGGATTTGACAGTGATTGGGAAGTTACTGGTAACAAGCAAAAAACCATCAGGAACCTTTGGGAATACTGAGTACACATGACAAACTAAAATGGCATGGTGGGTAGATTACATAATAATAATAATAAGACATTATTTACCTTTTCACTCTCACTCTCTCATGAGTGGACAGTGGAGTATTCTAGAGGCGACACAGAAGGCTACATCTCAACAGACTGAAAGGAGAAGCAGATATGAGAATCCAGCTGTCTTCTATAAACCAATCATTAAAGAGATTAGCAAAAATGTAAAACAATGCTCACCTTCTCATTGATTTTTGGGGTAAAACATTATTATTTTTCATAAAAATATGTTATTTGTGTTAACACATATTGATTTTATTGTTACTTTTAAATGATTTAAATGCACTTGAAATTTCTTGGTTTTAATTTCTAAACATCAGTATGTATGATGCACAAAACAAAAGTTCTCTGGGGCCTCAATAATTTAGTACAAAAGGGGTTCTGAGACCAAAAAAATAAAAAACCATTCCACTCCAGGACTGCTAAGCAAAGCTGCATGAGGCTGGGTATAGCATATTTGCAATGGAGCTGGTTACCTGGTTTTCCTCAACAGTGCCAATGACTTTTGGAACAGGAGGAGGAACAAGGAAAATGTACTCTTGAGTTGATCCAGTACTGCAGTTTGGCAGAGCTGCTATGGGCAGACAAGGTCAGGCTGTCTTGTTCTTCTAGATAAGGGGGATAAACCCTGTCATCTTAATAAATTACTCTCCACATTTTGCAAGAACTGGGAAGATTAAGAGGTTCCTTAACCCCGAATTTCCTTTTCCTTCATTAATCCCTTTTGAATCATTTTAATCTGGTTAATTATGTACTCAGAGCAGTTTTTCCAGCTTCTTATCGTCTAGCTGTTATGTTCAGTGGCATAAACAAAGACCATCTATTCAATTTCATGGTGTGATGTGTCTCTGAGGATACACTCTGAGTGGGTTACTTCAAATAATGGAGTCTGTTATGTACCCAATTGCTCTGACTGGACTATAAATTTCCATACGGCATGAATATTCAATAAAAGATTCCTGATGGATATGGGCTGTTGATGGTGATTATGATGACAGTGAAGTTGATTCATTGATTCATTGATTCACTCAATAAATATTTTTGTGAGCATTTAGAAGGAGACAGCACAGTCCGGACACTGAGGATTCCACAGCGAACGAAAGGAGCAAAGATCCCTGTGCTCATGGTGCTTAACAGTCCAGTGCGGGAGACCGACTAGGAAAGATAATGGGAATAGAAACTATGGTGGATAATAATGAATGCTAGAGGGGAAAAAAAGTAAATAAATCTTGGAGATGATATAAGAATTGGGGTTATGTGGGTGAAATGCTAGACTGGGTGACCAGAGAAGGTCTTAGTGAAAAGGTAACATTTGAATAAAGACCTCAAGGAAGTGAAGGAGCCACGTGGTGACAGGGAAGTGATCCAGGCTGGAGCCACAAATTCCCAAAGGTAGGAGAGTAAACCACATGTACTGATGGGCAGCAAGGAGGCTAGTGTGGCCAGAGAAGAGGAGGAGGAGGAGAAGGAGGAAGAAAGAGGTGGGAAGGGAGAAAAAAGAAGAGGAAGAGGGAGAGAAAGATGTAAAGACTGCCAGCAATAGACAAGGCAGCAAAATTTGGTCATGCCAGCTCCTCCCCCTCATGTTACCAGCTACAGTTCTTTTTCTTTTTTAAATTGAGATACAACTCACATTCCTTAGCCTGTTTTCTACACCATTGCAAGGCTCAATCTATTCTTAGTGTCTAATGGAAGCAAGAAAATGGAAAACCCTAAATGTCCAACAACAGAGTTTAAGTAAGTTATGGCACACTAAGTGACCTTTAAAATTCATAGCCATGCAGAACATTGATGACTTAGCAAGATGCTTATAGCGCTAGACAAAAAAAAAAATGGGACTCGAAGCTATATAGCTAATTTTGTTTAAATTCATGGACGCATACATCTTCCCAGAGGATTATATGCAGTATTAGAAGTGCTTGCCTCCAGGTGGTTGATTATGAGCATTTTTCTTTTGATTATTTCCTAACTTTCCTACAACCAACCTACATTACTGCCAAAATCAGAAAACAACATTTAGAAGTGAATTAAATGATTCAGTCCAGTATCACTTGAATCAATAAAATGTTTCAACTCATAAATTTATTAGGCACCTTCAAGATATCAAGGGTGGTTTAAAATAGTTCAGCGTTAACCTTGCTACGGTCCATAGTGCAATGTGAGTCTAGAAGATACTACACTTACTTGAAAATCATATAATTGGCTTTATACCAGATGCTAGTTGCTTTAGAACAGAATTAAATGAACAGATGCATCTTGGACCCTCATTTACTGTGATTAATACATTAACTTCCAAAATATTGTCTTAAGTACATCTGTCTCCAAAACTGCATTATATTTAAAAAAACCAAGAACCAGTAGAAAATCAAGACCCATAATGATAAATGTCACTGTAAACTTCCCTTATTACTATTATTTGATCAAACAGCTTCTTCCAAAAGATTATATTGTTTGATTTTATAGATGAACTTCTGTAATTATTTCAGCATACAGATTTTAGAACATACTGAAATGATAAAGCAAAAGCATAATTTTATGTTGTACAACCTTAGGCCTCTAACTCCCGCAAAGCTCAAAAGAGAGGACACTAGCAGTACCGTGGATTCTTTCCATGTGATCACTCCCAATTACTTCCCCATCTCCCTGCCCAAACTTAATCAGTATCCTGACTTGTAACAACATAGGTTACATTTGTTCAGGTTTGAATTCTATAGAAATATGATGAAACAATGTGCATTACGTCTGGCTTCTTTCCTTCCACATCAGGAGGCTCATGTATGCTGTGTTGAGTAGCTGTAACTCAGCTATCTATACTGCTGTGCTGTATCCCCTTGTATGAGTATTCCATGATTTCGTTTTCCATTCTACTGTGGATGGACATTTGGCTTGTTTCCAGACGAGCTACTATAATGAAGGCTACTATGAACTTTCCCATTCCACTGTGCTTAGACAGAAGCGTATCTGCTACAGCGTGTTAATGTTTAGTTAGCTGCCTTAGTCTCAAACCCTGGCTGCACAGTACAATCACCTTGGCGTCTGGATGCCTGTTCCACAGATCATTCTAGTTTGACCTTTGGTTAAGAACCACTGAGCTAGATGTTGAAATCCCCAGACAAAAGGAGGAGAGGAATCCAGTTCAAGGAATTCTGAATGGTCTCCAGAAGGAGAACAATAAAGTGCAATGTAAAAATTAGGCTGCGTCCATACTGACACTGTGTTTCCTTTTTTTACCTTGAGCTCCTGAACAAAAAGACTACACGTACTGGCTTTATGATACTGTAAATGGCTTCCAGATTATTTTGAACATTCCCCAAATTCTCAAAGTAAAGAATTTAGACATGTTTTAAAGATATGTGTGTCATGATCTGGCACACTTTGGGTGGGGGATTAGGGCATCAAAAATCTAGACAAACACTAGTTTGGTTTCCCAGCTCTATAAATACTGAGACTTGAAAAGGCAAGAGTTAATTTTCCGTGGTCCAGATCACAGCCCAGAATTGAATGAGATCTGCTTAATAGTTATTGTAACAACTGAAAATTTGGTTGGTGCTATTTAATTCCCTGGTTTCTTGAAACTGTTTTTTGGCTCCATGCCCAGAAGCTGTCTTGAATATATTTCAGAGAATGAAAAACAAAAACGAACAATGTGGCTCTAGAAAGTAAAGGAACAGATAGCAGTGAAATATCACAAAGCTTTAAAAATATGTTCTCCTTCAAGCTCAATCTCTAACATACACTGATAGACAGGAGAAAACAGAAGCCACAATATAATTCTTTTGTGATATGTACAGAAACAATATTATTTATGTGTAGTCAGGTAGTTGCTTTTAATTTGTAGTGTGGGTGTCTTAAGGTCCCACCTGACCCAAAATACTGCCTCACCAGGCTTCCCTCCCACCTAACTTGACATGAACTTAACCACTTGTCCAAGAAACATTTTTAAACTCTCACCATGTGTGAGGAGGACTTACGAAAGTTTCTAGAGGCATTAAAAGACCTCATCCTCGCCTCCAAGGAACTTAAAATGTTTGGGGGCAGAAAAGACCCACACTCATACATATACAAAGAAAACTGAGATTACAAGGTCAAGTTTGATATGTCAAAGGAAGCCCACTGAGCTGAGCTGATCGGTAAAGGCTTCTCAGAGACAATAGCATAAACCGAATCTAAAAGGATGGTCAGACTTCAAATTGGCTGGCAGGCAGGCAGGATGAAGGCATTGCAGACAAGGACAAAGGCCTTGGTGGGGCAGAAAGGGGCAGATGTTCAGAGACCAATGAGAACAATCCTGTTGGAGTTTGAGATTCTTCTAAAGCAGTGATTATTACAGATTTGTGATGATAACTAAGGCAGAGTGAAGACCAGTTCCATACTCTTGTGTAAGAAGATCTTACTGACAGCAAAGAATTGGAGACCGTTAGCTAGACAATCAAGATGCTAACAACTAAGCGATTTGGTAGAAACAAAACAATCAAGAAAGAAAATCCTAAGCAAAATTCTCTAAGTATATGAATTAATACCCAAAATTGCAGCAATTGAAATCAATGACCAATGACCACTCTAGTGATGCTCTGTTAATGGGGCATTGTTTTCAGCTGCTCCAGCAGGAAACAGAACTCATCATCTGTCCCTCCCTCATCCTCTTTTCTGTGATCCATCCAGCAGCAGGTGCTCTCGGCTCCGCCTCCACCCTATGCCAAGCCAGCTGGTCTCTCACCACCTTCCACCTAGTCTTCCCGCTTTCTTTCTTAACCTCCTTGCCACCCTCATCCTTCCCACCCAAACCCAATTCCTTCTTTTTATTGTAGCTGCATGTCATCTAAAAATTCTGAATCTAAGCAGTTCATTTCCCTGCTTAAAACACTCCTATCATCCCCACTGTACGCAAAATAGCATACAGAACCGGTAACATGACCACAGGCCACCCCTCTGCCATCTTTCCTCATGCCCTTTTTCACTAGGTGATTGGGACTTTCTCGTCTCCTGGTTTCTTAAACTAGATCCAATTTCCCCAGGCTCCACTTAGAATGCATTTTGCATCCGTTCTTTTTCTGACTAGCTCCTGGCATAGGTCAAAGCTTAAACAAAAGCCTGCTTTGACCAATTCTCCCATCTAAATTTTGTCCCCTGTGTCATTCCTTCTCATAGCCTTTCGTCTTTTATTTCATGGCACTTACACAATTTGTAATTAAAACATGCAACTTTTGTGTTAAAGTTTGACGCATCATGAAAATACGGACCATGTATGTTTGATTCATCACTGTGCACCTGAGCCCAGCAGCACCTGACACCTGAAGTGTTCAATATATAGATTAACAATGCATGAAATGGGGGAATTTCAACCACCTCTCTGGGTGCTACACTACAATACAGATTCAAGGCTTTGATGATCTCTACCACCAAATTACGTGGCTCATTTGACTGATTACTTGTAAGTATTCATATATAGAGAAGGGAAGGGTCAAATCCCTCAAGCACAGAAGACAAAATTTGCATTTGTGATAGCTTCAAACTCCCACGGATGACATTTTGACCTACAAAAAGGGCTTACCCTTGAAATATAGTACGTATGGAAGTAGTGGGAAATAAAAGGAAATCAAAACAATACTACAGTGTTTTTTGAGTGTAATGTGCCAGGCTTTCTGCCACACCTTTTACAGGCATTCTCTATAATCTCACAGCTATCCTGAATTTAGGTATAATAATCTCCATTTACAAATTAGAAGAGTAAACTCTGAGAGATTATTTGCCCAAAACCTCAGAGCTAGTTGGCAGATGGAATTGATGGAGCAAGGTCTTTTTAAAAATCCACATTTTGCCCAATATAATCTCTGTGAAATTAGAAAACCAGTGTGGAGTTTCCACTTCTATAGATATTTCCCCTTCTGGTTGAAAGGACATTTAGCAATTCTCATCTTATTTTTCATAAGAACCATAAATGTATTTTGAATAATAAAAAATACAATTCACAAATAAACATTTTCTGATCCCAAAGTTTTGGCTGGAGAAACTTTAGGATTCAAAAAAATCAAATTAAGATAAGTTAATAAAGAGTATGTATCCGACCCAAATGATAAAAAATAGCCTTTGACCCATATACTTGGGAAATGCATGTGGCTCCCTGGTATGTGCCAGCGAGTCTGTGGGCTGGGTGAGCAAACATTTAAGCATGAGTAAGAGCAATAATGGCTCCTTTGGAAATCCTAAATGCACGAGCATGCACTAAAACCATAAATATTCAACGAGATGCAGTACTGGAAAAGAGAGAAATCCAAGTTGACCTGGCATGAAGCAGATGGACTGAGAGCTTTTGAAACTTCTTCAGACTAGGACATTCTAAGATTCCTGGAAAGGAGATAGTCTGCAAAAATCCAGGAGTCCTGCCAGGTAATCCTAACTTGGGGAATACAATTAAATTCCTTTCTTTACGAGTCTTAAACCAAAGTTCTAAACACCACCAGACTATGTTACAGAGAAATGCCATATTCCCGTTAGAGGGAAAGGTCTTCCTATAAGAATTAAGAGAAAAAGAACTACTATAAGCAGGGATTTTATATATTTTATTTATTCTCTGAAGGTGGAATTATTTCTCACTTATGGATGAGGAAGCTGTGGTCTAGATAATTTAATTAATTAACCCAAATTCACAAAACTTATAACAGGGCTGGGATTTGAACATAGACTAATTGATTTCAGATACCTCTTTCTTTGGTAGTCAACTGTTGCGCATGGCTGAAGAAAGATTGGTGGATTTATCATCTAAGGGGAAAACTACAGAATCACAAGCTTCTTCAGTTAAAAGATAATGTGATTTCAGCACTATGTCATGTTTATCTTTGCATCTCTTAACAGTGCCGGATGCCTTATAGATAGATACTCAATGTGTTGGTAGGATGATAGATGGATGGATGGATGGATGGATGGATGGATGGATGGATGGACGGACTCCCTATTCCTGGGCTATTCCAATTGCCTATCTTTTCCATATTGAGAGACAATTTCCCAGAGGATAGCAGACAGTAGCCAATAGAGTAATATTGTGTCTTTTCCTCTGGGCAAATGCACAGAGGTAAAATAGAAAAAATGTTTAACAATTTATCACTAATTTTTTAAACCACTTTTCTGGGAAGTTAAATATTCATGTTGGTTACTGTAGCTGTTTATGTCCTGTGAATAAAAAGAGCATCTCACCACTTAATTTAAAAAGGTGAACTATACCTTATCCGCAGCTGCTCTAGTACAGTGAATGTAGGGAGTTTACTGCGCCTCGTTCTGTTAGGCTGTCCCACCTCCCTTTCTGGTCTCACTCCCTTTGACAAAGTTCTACACCTAGCATTAGTCCTGGGAAGCCACCTCTCTTCTCTCTTTCACTCAGTGCCACGGGTTAAATTCTTGCCGAAGCCATCCCCAAGGTACCCAACCAACTCTGGAGGTATCTAAGGTGGGCTTCCTGTAAATATCACCATAGATGCTAAAGAACGCTCAGTGAGATTCAGCCAGTATTATTCTTTCCTAGTCTTGCCATTGTCTAACACAGACTGGGTACAAGCAATGGGGAAAAGAGACAGCAACTGAGGCCATCATTAGAAAAGCTCCATCTTCATTCTGGTCTCAGCTCCCTATGCTTGCGTGTGCATATGTCCTCTCTTTCCCCTCTCCCCCCACCAACATCCACATCTCATCATCATCCTTATTTCTCCCAGGAGACTGTGTTTCCTTGCTTGGTACTTATGTTTGGTCTCTGCAGACTAGATTATTCTCTCTTGGCCAAGGAGAGTCTTATTTCACAGTCTTTTCCAGGAGGAAGTTTTAAATTCTGCTCAGGAAGTGCTTGAGAATGGTAATAAATCTCATCTCTGAGTCTTTTTTTCTTAAAAAGTTCCAACTCATCAATTTGAGATGGTGTAATTAGTCATTCTTCTTAGTTACTTGATATTCACAAGCAGTATTGTAAGTTCATCAAATGGCAAAGCCTGTGGGTCAGGAGACATGAGAACTAATCATACCATTCTAAATAGCTCCAGCATCCCAGCTATCATTTCCTGCTGGAATCGGAGCAGGAGGAGCACATGGCCATAGCCAGAGTTGGCAAAAGGATGGGGGTGGTCAAGAACCCTTTCACCATCACATTCAGGGAAGGAACATGTTGATAAGAGGCAACTCCTATCCCAAGGCTGATTTTGCCTTAAGGAACATAGGTAGGAGACACTCTTTGAAAAGGTAAACCATTTGTCCAATTCTAGGTAAAGGTGAAGGATGGAATGTCTTGTGAAAAACTGAGGGGAATTCACCTCAGAAAATGAGAAGATTATTTAAAGTAGAAAATTACAATAAAACTGTGTGTGTGTGTGTGTAGAGAGACTCTAAATCCTCAATAATAAATACTCTTCAGAGCACCAAATCTGATCTTTCTAACCTTAAAGTCAGAGAGAAGCTATCTCTTGATTTACTCCAAATAGCCAATTATCAGATAGATCTTTTCTCTAGGTCACCACCTTGGTAGAACAAGTGATGCTGGCCCTATCATGGGTGAAGAGTGGTCCCCAAAAGATAGATCCAAGTCCTAACTCCTATACCTATAAATGTGACCGTATTTGGAAATAGGATTTTGCAGACATAATTGAGGATCTTGAGATCATCCTAGATTCAGGGCAGGCCACAAATCCGATGATTGGTGTCCTTATAAGAGAAAGGAAAGGGGGATTTAACACACAGACATGGGTAAGAAGAACTGTGAAGACGGAGGCAGACATTGGAGTTAGGCCAGAAGCCAAGGAATGCCAAGAGTGGCCAGCAGCCACCAGAAGCTAGAGGAGAAGCATGGAATGGATACTTCCGTACAGCCTCCAGAAAGAACTGACCTTGATGACACTTTTATTTTGGACTTCTGGCCTCTAGAATTGTAACAACGTCTGTTGTTTTAAGCCCCCCAGTTTAATTAATGGTAGCAGCCCCAGGAAACAATACAGGCCCCAAACCTCAGGTCTGACCATAGAAGTGAATAGGAAATGACATACAGAAAATACTACTTTGAACTACTGCAGGAACCTGTTTTACCAGGATTTATACAATACTTGAACAAGAATAATTTCTATACTAGACAGAAGGATATGTCTAAATTCTAGCAATCTTATCTGAAAACTTTACGGCATTGAAGTAAGAGTCCAGTGAAAAGACTTATGCTCATAGCCTTGGTTGACTTCAGGATACCTGAGTGGGCCCCTTAGGGTTTTATTCGCAGGAAATCCCCAAAAGCTTCATGAGGACAGTGGTTGGAACCCAGTGGTGCTCATAGGCATCCTGTAGGGTGAATACTTCAAGTGGGTGGAGACTGGGGGCTGCTTCCTCTCATCTAGGACTATATCCTGGCTGGAAAAGGTACTTGCATTAGGAGAGGAGGAGGAAGCGATGGAGAACAGACTTAGCCTGCAAAGGGGGACAATGATGGCATGCAGCCCAGTCTTGTACCTTCTACCTTATTTTCTGGCCCTTCCCCTTGTGTCAGGTAGAGAGGGCACAGCAGTAGACTGAAATACATCAAATGACTGATTTGGTGGAAAAGTGGAACCAGTGGAAAAGAGGCCACGAGTATACAGTGGTGCTGCTGGGGACTGCTGGGCAGTGGAGGAGGGTGATTACCTCACTCGGGGCTTGACGGCTATTGGAGCAGAACACACACTCTACCACGTTATCCCCACATTCAAACACGTGTGGCTAGGCTGACCCGCAGAAACACAGCTCACATTCCATGCTGCTGAGCAAAGCCTGAAGATACCTGCTCCTATGTGACTAAGTCTATAAAATAAATTGTCCTTTAATGTTTAAGGCCTGATGGGTATCTTAAGCCATCTGGCTAGAAAATAAAAAACCTGGAACTCAATCTGACTCCCTCTCTCCTTTGTATCTAGCACCCCTTGGCCAGGTCTTCTTCATTCTGCCTCCATGGCATGTTTAGATCTACCCCTTCCACTCTACTCACAAGTCTATTTCAAGTCTCCCAGTTGGGTTTAGCAACAGCCTCCTTACTCATCTCACTGCTTCTAGGATCACTCCTCCTAGACTCATCTTTCCCAGGGCTGCCAGAGGGATTCTGCAAAAAAGCGAGTCTGAGCATGTCCCAGCTCTGAGAACCTTCCAGCAGCTGTCAGCTAGCTCCAGCATGTGCTCCCCAAGGCTTGAAAGGTTGAAAGAATCCCCCCCAGCCCCATTCTTGAGACCAGCCTGACTCTCCATCTCACCTCCTACCTCCTGCCAATTCCCAACTCCTGATACATCTTCCAAATGTTACCCTCCAGCAATATTAATAATCATTTTCTGAACGCACTGTCTCATGTCTATGATTTTTCACATGCTTTCCCTGGGTCGGAAAATGCCCTTCTGACTTGCCAACCTGACAAACTCTAGTTAGCTTTCCAAACTCAGCTAAGACCAGACACTTCTCTTAGCTCTCCATCACACCTCCATCCCACTCTGAATAAATGAACCTCTCCTCCCTCGCTACTACCTCTTCCATTTAAACATTATTCTAGGTGCATGTCACACGGCTTGAGAATTTGTACTTTTTTTATATGCTTCACTTTCCTGTAGAACTGAGGTTTCCTGAGGCACCTGGGTGGCTCAATCACTTAAGAGTCCGCCTTTGGCTCAGGTCATATCCCAGGGTCCTGTCGGACTCTCTGCTCAGTGGGGAGCCTGCTTCTCCCTCTCCCTCTGCCTGCCACTCCCCCTGCTTGTGCGCTTTCTCTCTCTCTCTCTCCCCCCCCCCAACCAAATCAACCAATCAACCCATCAATCTTTAAAAAAAAAGGAACTGAGGTTTCTTAAGAGTACTGCATACTTACTATGTGATAAATGTTTACTAAATGAAATCTGTTAAAGAGTTCAGCCCATTAAAGTGGTCATAATGAAGACTTCTGACCATAATTATAAAATTAGATCACAATTTTATTAAAATTAAGTGACCATAAATGTCATCACTTTATTAAAATTAAGTGACCATAATTATAAAATTTCTGTCAGTCAAGGAATTTCTACAGTTTCAAGGAACTCCAGACCTCACCTGGTCCTGTTTCTCAGCCAGTTGTATCAGAATATCAGGATTTGGGGCCTGGGCATCAGCATTTTTAAAAGTTCTCTAACTGGAAGAAAGGACTTCAAAACCACTGGTAGCCAAGTTTTAAAAACTCCGATCTTATCTATTCACCTATGAGTGGATAGTAATTTTCTGTATACATTCCAGGAAGACAGACATCTCATTACTTTTTTATTTTTTTAATCTATGGGGACACAATGCTAGACCCTCCCTTACCCTATAAAATAGCATTCCTCTTTAAAATAAATAAATAAATAAAATCAGGAGTTAAAAGAAACTTGTGGCTATCAGAATTTATTTTTCAAATACAAGATTGTTTTTGTAATCTTAAAACAGTTTTGAAGTCCTTTTCTGAGCATCTGATCTTTTATCCCGTTTGGCATGATGTTTTCTTAATTTGCTATCTGTTTGAAAAATAGTTTCAGCATTACTGTCTCCTAAGAAGTATGGGGTCATGACAGAATGAGCTGGCTAGCAGAGTTTATTTTTAGCCTAGTGATTCTCATCCAAGATCCATAGCAAGTGGTAATGCTCAATTTCTTTCTCCTAACCTGACACTTTCTATGCCCGTGGGCAAATCATCCTTTTCAGGGAACATCCCATCTCTGAAACGTTTTCATGGCTACAAATATTTCTTAGCTCACAAGCTGAAGTGAAGCCTTTACCACCCCTATATACAAAACTTTGAGAGGTCCTTTCAGCATGTTGTGTTCTGTATTACGAACAAGGGCATCTGTGTAGGAGGCCATCTGGAAGGAATGATGATTACGAAGATCACTCGGGAATGTTCTGAATCTGAAAAATTGCATGAAAATCCTAAGTTCTGTCATTTATTTAAGAAAACATCACCTTTTCCCCACAAACTTAAATCGCTTTTATTTAAAATCTCAGGCCCAAACCAGAATTCATCTGTCTTTTACAATCATCTCCAAAACACATGCCTGGAACAGGACGGAAGCACAGAATGCTGTCTGATTTCTCATTCGCTCCAGGTGTACCGTCACCCATTCCTTCATGATCTTTCTTGCATCCATCCTTTCCTCCATTTCTCCACTCTTCCCCTCACTGCCCCCAAATGTTATCTCCATTTCTCTACAGCTTCTTTCCCTTCAGCCATGGCCAGGACTCACCCTCCTAGCTATAGGAACAAGTCCAGCTAGCTCTCTTCCTTGCTTTCTATGCTGCTGTGACAAATTACCACAAACTTAGCAAATTAAAACCATACACTATTATTCTCTTATGGTTCCGGGGGGTCAGAAGTCCAAAATGACTCTGATGAGGCTAAAATTGAGGTGTGGAGAGGGCTGCATTCCTTCTGGAAGCTCCACAGAGAAACCATTTCCTTTTCTCTTCCAGTTTCTGGAGGCTGCCAGCATTCCTTGGCTCATTGTCCCTTCTTCCTTCTTCAAAGCTCATCGTTCCCATTTCTGCTCCTGTCATTCCATCTTCTTCTACCTTCGACTCTCCTGTCTCCCTCCTTTAAAGGCCCTTGTGACTACACTGGGCTCATCCAGATCATCAAACACAATCTCCACATCTGAAAGTCCTCAGCTGAATTACATCAGCAAAGTCCTCTTTGACATATAAAGCAATATGTTCACATCTTTCAGAGATTAGAATGCGAACGCCTTGGGGAGAAGGAGCACTTTTCTCTCTACTACATGTTCTGAAGATTTCTAGCCAAGAACCATTCTGATCACTTCCTCCTTTTACTGCTAAAATGAACTAAGTTGAATTGTACCCCCCACCCCTGCCAAATTCATGTCTACTTACAACCTCGGAATGTGACCTTTTTTGGAAATAGGGTCTTTGCAGATGTAATCAGCTAAGATACGACGAAATCATACTGGATTGGAGTGGGCCCTAAATCTACATGACTGACACCGTTTTAAAAAGAGAAGATTTGGCCACAGAGACACAGGGAAGACTTCACGTGACAGCAGAGGTAGAAATAGGAGCAATGAAGCTACAAACCTGAGGATTACTGGCAACCACCGGAAGCTAGACAGAGCCAAAATGGGATTCTTTTCTAGAACTTCAGAGGCAGCATGGCCCTCCCAACAACTTGATTTCAGACTGTTGGTCTCCAGAACTGGGGAGAATAAGTTTCTATTGTTCAAGTCTCCAGTTTGTGGTACTCTGTTACAGGGACTCTAAGAACTAATACAGATGTGTTGAAAAAGAGGTCCCCTATTTTGTTCATGTGCCAGGTTTTACTGGGAGATAGTGTGACATGGTAGCTGACCAGCCCCTAAATGCTTTCTTTGTTCCATTTATAATGTATAAGGATCTTTATAGATTACTACCCCTGTGCCTGGGGCTTCTTCATTTGAGGCCCTCAGATCGTCTTCTAGCACATAGGAAGTCAAGAGTGTCTAGGTCAAGGGTCAGCAAACAGTTTCTATAAAGGGACAGATAGTAAATATTTTAGGCTTTGTGGACCAAGAAGAAAAATCAAGAATGTTATAGAGATACTTAGATAAAGAGAAAGAAACAAATTTCCACACATTCTTTACCGACAAAATTTAAAACATAATAATAACTTGGGACATTTTTTTTGGTAACAAGACTAGAACGTAATTTTTTGTATAGGTCTATAATGAGAAGAAAAAAATTCCTTCTGGGGTGATAACATTTCATTTAATTGGGGCTCAAATGTAATTGGCGCATCATCATTGCTAACGCTCATCTGGTAACACTGATCTGTAATGAGATTTTACCTCACTGAGTATTTCGATTCAAAAATGAATATTGCATCTTTGAAAATGTCTTCTCACACAGGAAAGTCTTGCCAAATACTGATATCAATTCATGAGCAATTTTAATTGAGCATACTGACTGCTTGAAAGGCATTTATAGAGTTCTATTAAATTTTTCTGTTGATATTTGTCTTTTAGCATATCATTACTTTGCAGATTAATCACTTCCAATTGAAGGTAAGATGGAAACTCCTCAATTGCTCAGTTAAATTGATTCTGAAATATGGAAATCTTCTTTACACTTGCATTTGGGTCCAAAAACTGCTGCTGGGACCAAAGTTTGAACTCAGAAAACATACCCACTGCAAATTTGCATGGAAATGAAGATCTCACTTCTTGTTTTATCTTTTGACACCACTGTAAGTGCATAAGGCAGCCTGAGACTCAAACGATGTTAATTGTCAAAATGACTTACAGCAGTGTAAGTTTCTCATACCAGTGTTTGGCTTTGTGATTTGAGTTTGAATTCATTAAAAAACATCAAGAAAGCAGCAAAAACTGATTTTCAGAGCCACTCAGTGTTCAAGAGTAGCAGCTGAAGGCAGTGCTTCTCATTTCAAAAAATTTCAATCTCAGGCCCAAGCTCAAAAAATTGCAATAAAACCTTACCACTGCCATTGGACTGCTGTCTGGCACAAGTCAGGGTATTCAGTTTCTTTTTCTGGCAAAAATTTATGGACCCAACTATGGTTACATCCGTGGATGGAGCTACACATGATAGATTCAAGTATTTTCTGCAAAGTACCAGCTAATGAATAACACAATAAATAACCACAGGCTCTGAACACGTGACTGTCATTACATTGCACTGAAAGGCTAAAAGTCTCAGGTTCACTTTCTCTGGACACACTTCTTTGCTGCAATCAATCATAATTTAGTTAACTCACCACTGGAAAGCAGCTTTCCTTGCTTGGCTAACAAGTGGGCCACTCAGAAATGTTCTTTGGTTACAGGCTCATTTTCATTGTTTTATTTATTTTTTTTTAAAGATTTTATTTATTTATTTGAAAGAGAGAGCACAAACGGGGAGGGGCAGGCAGAGAGAGAGAGAGAAAAGCAGGCTCCCTGCTGAGCAGGGAGCCCAACGTGGGGCTCAATCCCAGGGTCCCAGGATCGTGACCTGAGCCAAAGGCAGACACCCAACCAACTGAGCCACCCAGGAGCCTCTCACCGTTTTATTTTTGTGAAGAAATTCTACTGTGATGAGAAACTGCTTTAAGTTTTTCTAATTTTTCTAACCATTGCTTTCCTGTGAGCTAAGGATATTGTGATGATGAGTCTGGTTGACAAGACACTGCATTCTTTTAGTATAACTATGTCATTGCACAATACACAGAATGCTTTGCCATCTAATTCTATGACAAAATCATGCAAACTCCATTTTGTCTTAAAAGCATGATTCGAAGTCCACTTTTCATTTCTTGTTTTGACTTAATGGATATTTATGGTAAATGTAAATGAATAAATGAGGGGAAGAGAAAGAAAGAAGGAAAGGAAAGAAAGGAGGAAAAGAAGAAAGAAAGAAAAGAAGAAGGAAGGTAGGTGGCAGGGAGGGAGGAAGGGCAAAAGGGAGGGACGGATGTCATCATATGACGTTTAAAATTCTGTGGAGCTGTAACTGCACCACTGCAATCTGCAGGGTCCCAAGCATCAGTCCAAAGTGCTGAGAGTGCCATACAGACTCTCACAGGACAACTACTCAATTCTGCCAGTAGAGCTTGAGAGCATACAGACAAAAGGTAAACAAATGAATATGGCTAGTTCCAATAAAACAGTATTTGTGGACAATGAAATTTGAATTTCATGTAACTTTCATGTGTCATACAATTTTTTTAATTTTCTAATCATTTATATATATAAGTCACTCTCAGCCTGTCGACCACATAAAAGCAGATGGTATACAAGATATGGCTGGTGGGTTATAGTTTGGTGACTCCTCTGTAGGTTCTTAGGTCATTTCCAAAGTTCATCCAGCTCAATATCGTAAGATGCCCTTGAGAAAGCAGTCACTGTCGTCACTTCCTTTGCACTGGGCACCTGTATACTACTGTTACTTGACTATTTCAAACAAAGAGCTATGAGATTTGTTTTAAAACTGAACTTTGTTTTTTTACCATTTTGTCTATTTGTTTAAACTTTTGCTGAATCTATTCTTTATTTTATTTCTGTTTGCTAATTGTTTACTTTTTTTTTTTTTTAAAGTGACAGCACAGGGGGCGCCCGGGTAGCTCCGTTGGTTAGGGATCTGCCTTTGGCTCGGGTTCTGGGATTGAGCCCTGGGTGGGGCTCCCTGCTCAGCTGGGAGTCTGCTTCTCCCTCTCCCTCTGCCTGCTGCTCCACCTACTTGTCCTCTCTCCCTCTCTCTTTGTCAAATAAATAAATAAAATCTTTAAATAAATAAATAAAGTGACAGCACAGAGTTGGAAGCCATAGTGCAGTACATTACCTGGGATTTACACAAAGGAGGTTTCCTTTTTGAGCTATTTCATGTCCCAAAATACACATCCCATGACAGTCCCAGAAGGTTCCCAGTCCCGACATGCAAAGAATTTGAAAGCCATCACTCCTGCCCTCACAACAAGATAACAACTGAACAAACTGAAAATGAATGACTTCTTAGATCCATCAGAAAATTGAGGTCACATGGCAAACACTAACCAAGCTAACACTAGAGAGACGGGAGAATACAAAGAACCAAGGTTGAGATCAGGTTACTGAGAGCAGAAGACATTAGAGCTAGTAACTGGTAGGAACATTTAAACCATAATTGATGCATTCCTGGAGGCTGAGTGTGGACTAATTTCAGACTTAAAAACCCTGGGGGCTCAGTCTTAGGAAACCTCCACATTTTCATGGGTCTATCTCTAGAAGCCCAACATGCTCTCAAGATAAAAATTGGAGAAAAAAGTTCTCTTGTATCTTTCTGGCACAGAGGGAGAAAGTAAACATTTTTGAACTACACCCTGATTTTCTCCATAACAAAGGCCAACCCTAAAGGGAAACTATCAGAGGCTTAGCCAGCCTGGTGAGAGGGCAATTAAGACAACTGCAGTCCCCTCTAGCCTTCCTATCTCCTCTAAGAGGAGAAAAAAGGCTGAGAAATGCTTCTAGGTCATAACCTAGAGACTGGGACCACTAAAAAAAATTGAGATTTAATATAAAATTATAAAATTTTCCTGCTCTCTTTTACCACATCAACTGGGCTCTAATATAATAAAAATAGATTACAACTGAGACAAACACAAGACACAAACTCTGTTTATGAAGAAAGTCTTAGGGAAACCCAAAGACAGTAAGTTGGGGTGGGGGATGGGCATCGAGTGGGGAAACAAAGAAACTTAAACCTCTGGAACCTATAGCTACAGAAAACATTAAACACAGCCAATCTAAAAAGACAAAACAAGCGTCAGAACCTGAATTAAAGATGGCATCGATTTTGGAATTTAAAGGTAGGGAGTTTAACTATGACTAATATGTCAAGGACTCTAATGGAAAAAGAAAAAGCAGACAACATCCAAGAACAGATGGGTAATGTAAACAGAGAAATGAAAATTGTAAGAAAGAAAGAAAATACCTTATCTATAGAGAAAAAAAGATAAGAATTACATAGGATATCTCCTCAGAAACCATGCAAGCAAGAAGACACTGTAATGAAATATTTAAAGTGTTGAAAGGACAATTGAGAATTTTATATCCAGCAACATTATCTTTCAAAATTGATGGAAAAACACTCTCTCAAACAAAAATGGAGGGACTTTATCACTACTAGGCCTGATTTCAAGAAATGTTAAAGGTCTTTAGAGAAAAGGAAAACGATGTAGATCAGAAAGTCAAATCTACATTAAAAGAAGATTAGAGAAGGAATAAAAGAAGATAAAGTCTTTCATTTTTCTCATTCCTAATCAATCTAATAGATAACCTTTCATTTAAAGTAATAACAGCAGCAATATATTGGGTGATTATAGCATGTGGTTAAGTGAAGCAGATGACATCAGTATTAAAAGGGATGGGAGGGAGGAATTGGGAACACTCTGTTGTAAGTTACCCGCACTACCTGTGAAGTGGTATAGTGTTATTTAAAAGTGGACTTTGATTAGTTGTAAATGTGTAAGGCAAACAAAAGGGAAACTATTACAACTTTTTAATACAGAAGCATAATCAAGACGCTAAGAGAAGGAAAAAAAGGGAATAATATAAACTGCTCAATTAGAATCAGAGAAGGCAGAAAAAAGGGAAAGACTAAAAAGAAGCAAAGTATAAATGCAGTAAATACAAAAAAAGTTACAAACGTGATAGATATTAATCCAACTATATCAACAATCACATCAAATGTGAATGGTCTAAATATCCCAATTAAAAATCAGAGGTTGTCAGAGGAAATACAAAAACAAGATCCAACTATATATTGTCTACAAGAAACTCACTTCAAATATAAAGATACAGATAGATTAAAGGTAAAAGGATGAAGAAAGATATACCATGCTAACACTAATTAAAAGAAAGCTGGAGTAATTATATTAATTTCAGACAAAGCAGACTTCAGAACAAAAAAATTCAGAGAATAAAGAGGGTCATCATATAATGATAAAGGGGTCAGTTCTCCAAGAAGATGTAACAATCCCTAACTTATCTATACCCAACAATAGAGTATCAAAAAATTTAATGGAAAAATTCATAGAACTTCAAGGAGAAAGAGAAAAATCCATTATTATAGTTGGAGACTTCAACACCCTTCTGTCAGTGATTGGCAGCTCCAGAAGCATATAGGTAAGGATACAGGTGAACTAAACAACAGCATCAATTAACCAGATCCAGCCGATATATACAGAATATTTCATCCAACAATAGTTGAACAAACATTTTTCTCAAGTTTGCACAGAACATTCACCAAGACAGACCACATTCTGGGCCATAAAACATGTCTGAGCAAATTTAGAATAGAAACCATACAAAATATGCTCTCAGGCCACACTGGAATTAAACCAGAAATCAATAACCGAAAGATACCTGGGAAAATCCCAAAATATTTGGAGATTAAACAACACACTCCTAAATAACACACAGGTCAAAGAAGGAATTAAAAGTAGTTTGGACTTGACTGCAGCTGTAGCAACTTCTTACTAGACACATCTCCGGAGGCAAGGGAAACAAAAGCAAAAGTGAACTAATGGGACTTCACCAAGACAAAAGCTTCTGCTCAGTGAAAGAAACAATCAACAAAACAAAAAGGCAACCTGTGGAATGGAGAAGATATTTGCAAATGACATGATGGATAAAGGGCTAGTATCCAGAATCTATAGAGAACTTACCAAACTCAACAGCCAAAAATAAATAAGTCAGTTAAGACGTGGGCAGAAGACATGAACAGACATTTCTCCAAAAAAAGCATACAAATGGCAAACACACGTGAAAAAATGCTCCACATGACTCAACATCAGGGAAATACAAATCAAAACCACAACAAGATGCCACCTCACACCTATCAGAATGGCTAAAATTAACAACACAAAAACAACAGATGTTGGTGAGGATGCGGAAAAAGGGGAACCCTCTTACACTGTTGGTGGGAATGCAAACTGGTGCAGCCACTGTGGAAAACAGTATGGAGGTTCCTCAAAAAGTTAAAAATAGAGCTACCCTATGACCCAGTAATTGCACTACTAGGTATTTATCCAAAAGATACAAAAGTACTGATTCAAATGGGCACATGCACCCCAATATTTATAGCAGCAACGTCCACAATAGCCAAACTATGGAAAGAGCCCAGATGTCCATCGACAGATGAATGGATAAAGAAGATGTGGTGTACATATATACAATGGAATATTACTCAGCCATCAGAAAGAATGAAATCTTGCCATCTGCAATAACTGGATAGAACCAGAGGGTATTATGCTAAGGAAAATAAGTCAGAGAAAGACAAATATCAGATGATTACACTCGTGTAACTTAAGAAACAAAACAGATGAACATAGGGGAAGGGAAGGAAAAATGAAATACGATAAAAAACAGTGAGGGAGACAAACCCTAAGAAACTCTTGACTACAGAGAACAAACTGAAGGTTGATGGAGGGAAGTGGGCGGGGCATGGGCTAAATGGGTGATGGGGATTAAGGAGGGCACTTCTTGTGATGAGCACTGGGTGTTACACCTAAGTGATGAATCACTAAATTCTACTCCGTAAACTAATCCTGCACTATATGTTAACTAACTTTAAATAAAATCTTGGAAGAAAAAAAAGTAGTTTGGACTACATGAAAATGAAAATACAATGTATTAAAATGTATGAGAGGCAGTGAAAGCTTAGAGTGAAACTTACAGCATTGAATGCATATATTAGAAAAGAAGAAAGATCTTACAGGAGTAGCCTAAACTTCCACCTTAGGAAACTAGAGGAGGAGGTACAAATGAAGGCTGAACCAAGCAGAAGAAAATAAGTAATAAAAATTAGAACAGGTATCAGTAAAATGAAAGACAGGAAATTAGAAAAGAAAATCAATAGAGGCCCCGAGTTGGGCTCCCTGCTCAGCAGAGAGTCTGCTTCTCCCTCTCCTCTCCCTCTGCCCTTCCCCCCACCCACTTGTGTGCTCTCTCTCTCTCAAATAAATAAATCAAATCTTTAAAAAAAAAAAAAAAAGTAGGGGCGCCTGGGTGGCACAGCGGTTAAGCGTCTGCCTTCGGCTCAGGGCGTGATCCCGGCGTTATGGGATCGAGTCCCACATCAGGCTCCTCCGCTATGAGCCTGCTTCTTCCTCTCCCACTCCCCCTGCTTGTGTTCCCTCTCTCGCTGGCTGTCTCTATCTCTGTCGAATGAATAAATAAATAAAATCTAAAAAATAAATAAATAAAATTTTAAAAAAGTCAATAGAGAATCAAAAGCTGGTTCTTTGAAAAGATCAATAATATTAATAAACCCCTAGGAAGGCTATCCAAAAAAAAAAAAAAGGCACAAATTGCTAATATCAGAAATGAAAGAGGGGGAACCACTACTAATTCCATGAACATCAAAAGGATAATAAAAAATGTTATGAACAACTCTATGCCCCCAAATTTCATAACTCAGATGAAAGAGATCAATTCTTTAAAAGACACAAACTACTAAAACTCACACAAGGAAAAATAGATTAATTAGATAGGCCTATACATATTAAAAAATATAATCAAGAATTAATAACCTTCCAAAAAGAAAGTATCAGGTCCGGATGGTTTCACTAATGAATTCTACCAAACATTTAAAGGAAAAATGATGCTAATCCTCTACAATCTCTTCCTGAAAATAAAAGCAGAGGGAATACATCTTAACTCATTCTAGGAGGCCAGCATTCACAAAACAAGATAAAGACATTATAAGAAAGGAAAACTGGAGACCAGTATCTTTCATTTACATAGATGCAAAATCCCCAATAAAATGTTAGCAAATCAAATCCAACAATACATAAAAAGAACTATACGCCCATAACCAAGCATGCAAGACTGCTTCAATATCCAAAAATCAATTAGTGTAATCCATCACAACAATAGGCTAAAGAAGAAAAATCATATGATCTTAACAAGAGATGCAAAGAAAACAACTGGCAAAACCTAACATCCATTGATAAAAAGTAAAAAAATACTCTCAGTAAACTAGGAATACAGGGAGACGTAACTTGATAAAGGACATGTCTATTTAAAACACACACACACACACACACACACATACACACACACACACAAAGCCTAAGACTCCAGATCATGGTGAAAAATGATCTGAAATCACACTGTCGCTAATTACGAAGAGGCCAGCTAGGTGGAAGACACTAGGAAAGATCACCTTTCCTGTAATAACTTCCTGGGCTTACTTACCAAACAAAAAACACCTGCTGGTTCCACCGTTTTGTATGCTACCATTTCTTAGTGGGGAATCAATAGCCCCCCAGTAAACAAGTCCCTACCCTCATCCCTCAAATCACTTCTTTGGATTCTCCATGCAGTGATCCCTTCTTTATTATTACTATTAATAATTTTTATTTATTTATGAGAGAGAAAGAACGAGCCAGGGGAGGGTCAGAGGGAGAGGGAGAAGCAGTGTCCCCACTGAGCAGGATCATGACCTGAGCCAAAGGCAGACGCTTAACCCAGGCGCCCCAGTGATCCCTTCTTAAATATCTTTTTACTTCCTGTGATATTAGACACCCACTCCTCCCAAACCTTAAGCCCTCTTTACCAACGTCTCCATTTAACTTAAACTCATTCCCAAGATACAATCTTATTATGGGCCTTCTCTACGTAAAAACATAATCCACCTGATTTTGAATAAAAACAACTCAAAAGCAGGATGCTTGCTCATCCTTCCCTATCCCCTGCGTCTGGAGCCTGTACTGATGAAGATGACGACGTTGCAAGACATCTAGAACAGCTCTGTTCTGTTGACTCCTCCTGGTCCTGCTGCAACACTATTGATTAATTAATAGTTTGTGATCCCATCTTTAACTGGGAGCAAGTATTCAGAATATACTAAATCTCCAGTACTGAATGGTACATTCATATTGTCAGAGGGAAGTCATGTGCCACCTCAGAGTTCACTCAAAGCTTCTCAGAGTTAATAATGAATGACTCATGGCCAAAATATTCCCTGGAAAGGGCATTTCTGTCTTTATATTCTGTTACTTTTTTTCCTTTTTATATTCTGATTTTTTTTGTTTTTTTGTGTTTTTTTGCAAATCCAGAAGTGCATAATGGATGATGCTACAAATCTTAAGTTTTTAGTCATTTGTTTAGATGTGTTTCAAAACCATGGCTGTCTAGACAGTAAAAAATGGCTGGCTGCTCAGAGTTTCCAATTCCCATACATGCAAATTAATGGAAAGAGAAAGCGAAGGATACAAGCCTGAAAGCATGATGTTGCTGAAACCCCAAGGATGGGCCATCAGCTAGTTGAGAGTCAGTAGGAACAAGTTAGCTTTAGATGGTTAATCTACAGGAGCTTCTTAAATATAGCTTCCATATAGACTCCACGTAAGAAATAAATGGCAAGAGAAGTAAAACAGAATCACAGCAATCAAAGCAGTCTGTGGCGTAGAGAAGACACCCAAAGAGATAATGTATGGTTGTACAAGTTGTACACTTAGAGCTTTTGGGGTTACCATTCACACTGTAGTCCATATAAATCATGCCTCCTAGAATTGTGCAGTGCACAACTTGTGCAACTATAAGCAACAACCTGAAAACATCCTGATGCTAGTATTTAATAGCAAATGCACAGCAATAAAGAGCACGAATTTATGTCTAAAGTTATAAGCTTTATAAATTGGATTTATTTAAAAGAAAAAATTCAATAAATTGGACTTCAACAATATTTAAACTTTTGATGTGCAAAAGACACTGTCAAAAGAACAAAAAGACAAGCTACAGACTGGGAGAATATTTGCAAACCATATATCCAACAAAGGTCCCATATCCAGAATATCATATATTTAAGTTCATGAAAAGATGCTCAACATCATTAGGCTTTAGGGAAACGCAAATTAAAACCACAATGAGATACCACTATACACCTACTGTAATAAATTATTTTTAAGACAATACCAAATACTTGCAAGGATGCAGACCAGCTGCAACCTTCATGCACTGCTGGTGGGAACACAAAATGCTACATTCATCCACCTTGGAAAATAGTTTGGCAGTTTCTCATAAAGTTAAACATACACATCATATGACCCATTAATCCCACTCCTAGCTATTTACTCTAAAGATGTGAAAACGTATGTTTATACAAACACATGCCCACAAACGTTTACAGCAGTTCTACTCCTAACTGCCAAAACGTAATAATACAAATGTCCTTCAGGAAATAGCTACAGGAAGCCCAGTATGTCCATACAATGAAATACTAAGAAATTGATATATTGTAAAAGGCATTCTGTTGAATGAAAGAAACCTGTCTCAAAAAGTTAACTACAGAGAGGGGAGTTAAGACGGCGGAGGAGTAGGGGACCCCTTTTTCAGCCGGTCCCCTGAGTTGAGCTGGATAGGTACCAGACCAGCAGGAACATCCATGGAATCAGCCTGAGACGCAGGAAGATACATCTGGATCTCTACAAATGATCATCTCCAGCGCTGAGTATCGAGGTGCGAAGCGGGGAGCCGTGAAACCGCACACAGATATCGGAAGATAAACAGAAGGGGGAGGGAGCCGCCGTGTCAGGGCGCCGGGAAGCGATAGCCACCTGCACGGGGGAGCAGACAGACCGAGGACCCGCACACTTGAGACAGCAGACTGAGAACGGGAGCTCCGGGAGCGCGCGCGGGGCGGCTGGCGGCTAGCGGGCCATCTGCACGGGGGAGCAGGCGGACTCGCGGACGGCACCCGCGAGACAGCAGACTGAGAACAGGAGCTCCGGGAGCGCGCGCGGGGCGGCTGGCAGCTGGCGGGCCACCTGCACAGGGGAGCAGGCGGACCGCGGACCCGCACCCCTGGAAACAGCAGACTGAGTCCGTGAGCTGGGAGCGTGTGCCACCAAGCATCTCACGGAGCTACGGAGCTCTGGTGTGCTCACTGGATCCAGGCTGAGACCGGGAGCTCCGGGAGCGTGCGCGGGGCAGCTGGCGGCTGGCGGCTGGAGGGCCACCTGCACGGGGGAGCAGGCGGACTCGCGGTCGGCACCCGCGAGACACCAGACTGAGACCGGGAGCTCCGGGAGCCCGCGTGGGGCGGCTGGCGACTGGCAGCTGGCGGGGTTGGAAACACAAAGGACAGAGATGCGCCGGCCCTGGAAGTGAGGGCTGGGACGCCGGGTGTGGGGTGCACAGCCTGGGATGCTGCAGGGTTGAGCAGCACCAACAGAAACAGAGTTAAAGTGGCCAGAACATCAGTGGAGAACGATCCGCGATCCCTCTGTTCTGAGACAGAGGCTGAATTTCAGCCGCTGCTGCTCTGACATCAGAAGAGGCATAGCAAACCACCAGGGAAAGCTGCCAGAGAACAAAAGCCCAGAAATACCGGCTCACAGGGTTCCCATCCCCATCCCCCCTCGCAGGGGACACGAAGACTCTACCCAAACAGGGTTTTCTGAGTACCAGCCAGCAGGCCCCTCCCCAAGAAGGCAGGCTGAAAAATCAAGAAGCCCACAACCCGGAGCGCCTGAGTGGCGCAG